>NC_088926.1:13075000-13080000 GCF_038396675.1 Hydra vulgaris | reverse complement strand
GACCTTCCTTTGTTAACAATGCTGTTGAAGATTTTCCAAAAGTCTCTAGAGTTTAACTTCTGAGATAAGATACAAGATTTAGATAAGATACAAGATTTAGCACCTTTTTACATCGGTTTCTTGCAATAATAAATAGCCATTTGTTCTCAAGAGAGTTGTTTTTTTGAAAAAGATGAAAAAAATTATTATGATTAGATTTAGTAGCTGCACAAAGAGGGTGGAGTAGAATGAGGCTTGACTTGGAACTGACGAGAAGGAATAAAAGTTTCATTTCCTGTCTGAATCCAGGAGGCTGCGTAGGAGGCGCATTTTTCAGCTGAGAGAGAAAAGACATCAGCCCAAGGACCGTCACAAAGAAAATCATGAAAAGAATCCCAGTTAACTTTAGGGTAGTAGTAAGTAGTGCAATTATAGGGTTAGTCCAAAAAGGAACTATGAGATGAAAGGTGTAAAGATATCATTGCATGGTCAGAACCACTTAAGGGATAAAAAGGAGAAACTGAACAAAAGCTGGGATCAGAGACCAGACATAAATCAAGGAGTGAAGGTAAATGATTAGGATTGTCAGGAAAACAAGTCACAAAGTTAACTATTTGAATAAGAGATTGAGAAATGCAGAAGTTATAGGCTTTAGTCCCAGCAGGTTCAGTGGCGTTAGAGCCAAGCCATTCAGTGTGATGAGCATTAAAGTCACCAATAACAACAATATTGGCAGAGGGGTAAAGAGAGAGGGTATGATCAATTTGATCAGAAATTACATCTCAAAGAGTGCCGTTTTGGGAAGAAGGAGAACGATAAAGAACTAAGAGAAAGATGTGAAGAGGAGCTAATCGGAAGCACATAAAAGTTAAAAATTTGAACCTGATTTCATGACAAATAGGTGAATTGATGCGTATGTATATCCCCAAGCCAAGCATGTGACTATTGGAGTCTTTGCGAATGAAAGGATGGTACCCATCAACACTAAGATCAGAAGAAGGAATAGCAGAATTTAAATCAGTTTCACTAAGAGCAAGCAAGTCTGGTGAATTTTGGAAGAGGTAAGATTCAACTGATGGAAGGTTGCTTCGCAGACCACAAATATTAGTAAAAGATATTAAAACAGTTAGGTTAATTGCATAGTAATAATAGCTATGCATTTGTCTCAGTTCTGTTAATTAACCCTAATTTGTAGCATAGGGCTCCTTATGAGGCCTCAACAATGTGCACCAAAAGCATTAACAGGGACACCACCCTTGCGCAATATGGCACTGTTAATTCTCTGATATTTTGCAGCTGTTGATGGAATCAGCCTCTCTGAGAGCAACCACAAAGTTCGGGAAACCTTACTACCAGCCAGCCTCAGAACCATTGTTTGGTTGAACCATATTTACAAACTAATGTTGATTATATTTTAAAATCTTTTTAAAAACCTATTGTATAAAATGTATAAAAGACTATTTCCTTATCTTTGATAAAAAGTTCTGACTCAAAAGACATGTGTACGAGAAAATAAGAAATATAGAAAATATAATTTAGAATAATATAGATTATGTCTTTTACTTAATTTCATACAACAATTCCTGAAAAGTATTGTGTCATGATTATCTAAAGGTGTATTGTCAATCTTTATAAGAATTATTTACTTGTTTAATTTGCTAGCTAATTATTATATTTAAAATGAATGATGACCTAATGGAAATAAAATTGATGATAAAATAGTCTGATAAACTTCTACAGCAATTAAAAATTTTTGCATTATACAGTTGATTTCTGATCAAGGATCAAACAATATCTTTTGTTTATTTTTTAAGATTGATAATTCTAAAAAAATTTTTTATGAAAATTAAATTTTAAAAATTCTTATGAAAATAAACTAAAATGATTTTTAGGCGAGGAAAAAAAATTTGTTTCAATTTTCTCATCACAAGGAAAGCTTGCGCTTTCTCAAAAGTAAGTTTTTCATAAATATTGTCTTTGTACTAAAAGTTGCTTGTAAGGTGAAAATGCAGTTGGTACGTATTGATAGGTATATATATATATATATATATACATATATATATATATATATATATATATATATATATATATATATATATATATATATATATATATATACACATACACATACAGATCTGTGAAAAAATATGTAGACAGTACAAAAAAAGTGTAATATTTTGATATCTTTTTATCCTAGAAATATTTCTGAAAAGTATCTGTTGTATTTCAATTGTAACAAATTTACATTACATTTACATTAGTTGCACCAAAAAAAGTAAACAGACAAAAATTGACATCATCTTTTCTATTTCCTTTGTAAACAACAAAGTTGTAAACAAAAATTTTTTTACCGAATTATTAGATACTATATTTGCATATAAATGGGTTGACGTAGGCCTGAATGTATGTCTAAGAAGCGTGCATGCATCACTGCTTTGCATAAAGAAGGTCTTAGCATCCGTGAAGTAGCTGCAAAGGGTCATGGGAAGAAGAGTGGTATAGCAAATGAGATTAAGCGGTTAGCAAATATTGGTCAAACTACATTGAAGAAGCAACCTGGGCGTCCCAGAATGAGTTCTGGTTGCGCTGATCGTGTTTTATCTCATCTTGCAACTCTGGGTCAATTCAAGGGCTCGACTGAACTGTACAGCAATTGGTTCGAAGCAACAGGAACAAAATACTGCTCAAGTACAGTATGGAGACGGTTGATCGCAGATGGGCTGAAATTGTATCATCCAGCAAAGAAACCAATGCTGAGCAAGTTTAAGAGGAAAAGACGCCCAGATTTTGCAAGAGCACGTAAGCACTGGACTGTGAATGACTGGAAAAAGGTGCATAATGTACAGTATTACTATGCAATTTTTAGACTAATTGAGTATGTTGTGAATATAATTTGTCCTTGTGCCATTTTTATATGTTATTTTTATTTTCCCTTTTGTTATTACTGCAGTACTGTACAGTATTATGATTGTAATGTTTAGGTTGACAGTAATGTTTTTTGTTATTTTACACTGCTTTTAGTACAACATGTGCTTTTTATGCATTTGGCTGCAGGTCATCTTTTCAAATGAAAGCACATTCAGCATCCAGGCTAACAAGACTCATGTCAGACATTGGGCTAACAAGAGACTGCTTCCAAGTTGCATTGCTCCAACCGTTAAACATCCCAAAACCGTAATGATTTGGGGTTTTTTTCTTTCTATGGACCAGGGCGTCTGTACGTGGTTCCTAAGGGCACTATGGTCAACTCAGAAAGGTATTTGGAAATATTGAATACACGCATGCTACTCAGTGCATCAGCTCTGTATTGAACTGTTGACTTCATATTTCAAGACGGCGGTGCTCCTTGTCATTGCTCAAAGGTGGTTAAAGCCTGGCTTCAGCAACACAGCATGGCTCAGGTGCATGATTAGCCAGGCCAGTCACCAGACATAAACCCAATTGAAAGTCTATGGTGTATCTTGAAAAGGGACATTAGTAACACCAACCCAACAGGCAGAGTCACTCTGATAGAGACAATAATACGTGCCTGGCATCACACAATCAACTTAAAGACATTGCACACTTTAGTTAAAAGCATACCTCTACGTATCGTTGGTGTAATAGCTGTGAAGGGTTATGCGATCAAATATTAATTTCGGACATGCTGCGATAGCTACAGGACATTGTATGTGAAAAAATTATCAATTAAGCACTCTTTAAGATTAATTTGCAACTATGAACAGTACAATCAAGTATTGGAAAGTGTTAAATGTCATTTATAATTTAAAAGATTGTGATTTGAACTAGTTTTATGTAAAAAAAAACAAGTTTTTTGATGCTGTCCACATGCCTTTTCACAGATCTGTATGTATGTATGTATGTATGTATATATATATATATATATATATATATATATATATATATATATATATATATATGTGTGTGTGTGTGTGTGTATATGTATGTATGTATATATATACACATACATAAAAGTTCACGTCTACTGCCATACATTTTATTTTTTAGATCTTTTTCTAACAATGACTTGATGAGTCTTCAAAAAAATGTTGAGACTGCAAGTTTACGTAGTCTTCCTGATGAATCATCATTCTCTGCTTTTAAAGTGGAAAAATCTGTTAGTGAACAAGATTTAGCTACAAAGCATGAAGAGATTTTCCAGCTTGATGATCATAGCAGTATGGATTGTAAGCTTTAAATTTAAAAGTTCAAGATTATTTATAATAGTTGAGTTTTTTTATTTTTGAAATTTTTTTTTAAGCAATTGAGTCAAAGAATTTCTCAACGTATGACAGAGTTGCTACTTTAACAGACCAAAGGATTAGTGATGGACAGCCACCATTATTCGCTAGAAAATCTTTTTCAAATGTTAACAAAGATTCTTTGGTTTCTATTGATAAATCATCTTCAAATAAGTTAGAAAATTGTAATACCAACTTGAATAATACTTTAACTTCAGAAACTTTGTTTTCTGATGAGTTTAATATAGGAACATCTATGGTTGGGAATTTAGCTACTAATGTAAGTTCAACAGAAGAATTTGCAAACTTTGATATTTTGAGACCTACAAATGAAAAGCGTCAACCTACAAATCTTCCTTTACCTGTGTTTAAACCAAGACCGAAATCTAACCAAGTATATAAGTTTGTATATTAAAGAAAATTTTAGACGTATATTTTCCACATATAAACAAAAGAAGCGATCTTTATTAGTTTTTTTTTTTTTCTTTAGCCAAGTTCTATATCTTCTGCTGTTCCTCGTCAGCATAGCTCTTTGATTACAAACAATTCTTCATTAGTGCAACCTGTTAGCTCTTTATCAGATTTACTTGATATAAATTTTTCGCCTACTCATCATTCTGCACCAGGTTTTTGTTTTATTATTTACTTTCAAAAGAATTAAAAAGAAAAAAAGACTTTTAAAAATATTTTTTTGTATTATATGTTGTAGAGAAAACAACGTCACAATGGATTAATCTTGAATCTCCAACAAGTAATACAGTTTCTGTTTTTACAAAAAAT
>NC_088926.1:12910000-13070000 GCF_038396675.1 Hydra vulgaris | reverse complement strand
AAACACAAATTATAGATTGAAAGTTAAATTGAAAATTTATAAGGATTTTAAGATTTTTACACAACTAAATTGACTTTTAGTTGATTAGTAGGAAGTCCAAAGTCGATTAAATTGACTATTACATTTTTCAAAGTCGACTAACTTTAACTTTCGACTAGTTGACTTTTAGTTGATTTAGTAGAAGTTGATAACAACACTAAAAAATTGTTAATAGTCCGAAAGGCACTAGCTTAAGATTGTAACTTGAAACTTAGAAAGACTATTCCATGTTTCAAATATAATTTAATCTCAAAGATTTTGAAAGTTTTTTCAGTTTACTACCTGCTCCGTCTCTTTTGTTCTTTCCAAGTTTTTTTGTTCTGTTCTCAAAGTTGTAAATTTTGATGACCAAACAACTCTTAATTTCAAATCTATTAACTGAAGTTCAAATGCTAAAGCTCTATTGACTTTTTGGAGTGTTTTAAAGTTTATTTCATTGGTGTTTACAATAAGTTAATGTATCAAAAATTGCAAAGTAATTTTTTTTCCCCAGAATATTAGGGGCCCTAAAAGGTTTAAGGGACTAGAGGCAACTAATTAAAAATATTTTAATTTCGAAATTTTTTGTTAATTCAGTCATATTTTATTATATAGCATATATTTAGAGCTATTACAAGGCAATTTTAAAATGATTCTGTTTTTCAATGCACCCTAATATATATATATATATATATATATATATATATATATATATATATATATATATATATATATATATATATATGTATGTATATATGTATATATGTATATATATATATTTTATATATATATATATATATAAAAGCCTATAAGAGCGGAGAAACGCTCTTATAGGCCTGTATATATATATATATATATATATATATATATATATATTATATATATATACACATACATACATATATATATACATATTCTACGCATATATATATATATATATATATATATATATATATATATATATATATATGTATATATGTATATATGTATATATATATATTTTATATATATATATATATATAAAAGCCTATAAGAGCGGAGAAACGCTCTTATAGGCCTGTATATATATATATATATATATATATATATATATATATATATATATATACACATACATACATATATATATACATATTCTACGCATATATATATATATATATATATATATATATATATATATATATATATATATATATATATATATATATATATATATATATATATATATATATATATATATATATATATATATATATACACATACATACATATATATATACATATTCTACGCATATATATATATATATATATATATATATTTATATATATATATATATATATATATATATATATATATATATATATATATATGCGTAGAATATGCGTAGAAGTGTTGCTACATTGATGTAGCAACTCTTCTACGCATGTTTTACAATAAAAAAATAAAGATTTTTTTTTTTTTAAATAATTCACCTCCCCAAAGCCGAGAAGGCCACTACAGATGAGGACGCTACTCGTGGCTATCACCCTCTCTCAACTCTATAACTCCGAAACACGAACCTTGACGAACAAGGCCGCTGCGCAGAGAAACAAGTTTAGCGCGGTACTACCAGGGACATGGTGGGAATCGAACTCGGAACCTCTCGCTTATGAAGCGAGCGCTCTACCACTACACCACTACCGCAAGATAAAAACATTCATAATGTTTTTTTTTTTTTTTAAATTAAATAAAAACAGTCAGAATGTTTTTAAAAGCATTCTATTTTTTTAATTTATATTTTAGTGGTTTTTTAAAGAAACATTGAATTAATTTAGTTTCCTCAATTAAATTAATGGATTTTGTTATAATCTAACCTTAATTTTGTCAGTTTAAAAACCATAGACATGCTACAAGCTGTTGTTTTTTTTACCACAAACTGATATTTAACGCCTTTACTATAGGAATGTATATTTTTTTTTTTTTTTTTTTGTTATTTCACCTCCCCAAGGCCCAGAAGGCCACTACAGATGAGGAGGCTACTTAATTGTGGTTATAACCCTCTCTCAACTCTATAACTATAACAAGTTGAGCGCGGTACTACCAGGGGCATGGTGGGGATTGAACTCGGAACCTCTCGCTTATGAAGCGAGCGCACTACCACTGCATATATATATATATATATATATATATATATATATATATATGCCACTACCGCACACCACTACCGCATATATATATATATATATATATATATATATATATATATCCATATATATCTCATATATTCATATATCTCATATATCCATATAAATTTCATATTTTATGTATATGCAAAAATGTTCTGTCAAGATATACTTCAGTAAAAAAAATTTTTTGAGTAAACAAATTATAAATATTTATTTTTTCATAACTTTGTTGGTTTGCCCAAGGTAATCCAAAATGTTTTTTCACTCAAAACCTTTTACTCAAAGTTTATTACTTAAAAGTCTTCTTTTTTTTTCTTTTCTTTTTTCCCGCTTTCTTTGTTTTTATAAGCTTTTATAATTTTATATTTTTTATAATTATATATTTTTATAATTTCAAAACATTTTATTTATATTTTAAAGTAATTTTTAAATTTTTTATTTTCAGTTGTGTTGTTAAGGTGACAGGCGATATGACTATTTCATTTCCGGCTACAATTATCAATATTCTTTCCACTGACCTTAACCCTCCACAGTTATCATTCAACATTACTGGAATGTCATCTCTGGAGCAAATATACCCAAACAAAGCACTAGTTGAGAAGTATGAACTGTTTAAATATAAATACATTATAACTTGATACAATATTATATTTCAGTAAATTTTTTTAATGTAAACAGCAAATGTTCAGTTTTAATAATAATCCATAGTTCTGGAGTCCATACAAAATCTGATACTTAAAAAAAAAAAATTTTCTTGTTTTTTTTTTTTAATTTTTGCAGTTTCTGAATAACAAAAATGAGAGCAGTCAGAAAATTTTTGTTACTTTTTTTAGTTAGTATAGTTTTTTTTTACTTACTTTTTTTACTTTTTATACTTGGTTTTTTTTAAATTTTTACTTAAATTTTTTTAGTTAGTATAGTTTATTTTATGTCAGTATAGTTTGTTACTTATATTTTTTTAGTTAGTATAGTTTATTTTATGTCAGTATAGTTTGTTACTTATATTTTTTTAGTTAGTATAGTTTATTTTATGTCAGTATAGTTTGTTACTTATATTTTTTTAGTTAGTATAGTTTATTTTATGTCAGTATAGTTTGTTACTTATATTTTTTTAGTTAGTATAGTTTATTTTATGTCAGTATAGTTTGTTACTTATATTTTTTTAGTTAGTATAGTTTATTTTATGTCAGTATAGTTTGTGACTTATATTTTTTTAGTTAGTATAGTTTATTTTATGTCAGTATAGTTTGTTACTATATTATTTTATGTTAGTTTGATGTTAGAGCAAATGTTAAATACATCCGGCTACTGTCTTGTAGAAGGCCTCCTTGGCAAAGACTTTAGGGGTAAACAGATTCTATCTATTGACCAGCCTCGCACCCCTTCCTCATCTATTAGGCTGGCGCAGATGTGTTTTTAATACATTGTTTCCAGTTTAGGATGTTGAATGCTGGATCTTCTTGACTCAATGCATGGGTTTTGCTTGTGTCTCTGTTTTTATGACTAGGCAACTCATTCTATTATCTCCTAATGAGGGTACAGCTCTAAAACTCTGACTACAGCCAGTCTCAGAACCATAAAGTTTTATGGTTCTGAGGCTGGCTGTAGTCAGGTTTCCTGAACTCTGTGGTAGCTCTCAAAGAGGCTAATTCCATCAACAGCTGAAAAATACCAAAGTATTAACAGTGCCATGCTGCGCATGGATGATGTCCCTGTTTGTACTTTTGGTGTGCGTTGCCGAGGCCACATTTGGAGCCCTTTGTTATGGCTTTGGGTTTATTAATAGTAATGTGGCAATTGCTTGGGCTATTAAACGGTGTTCTGAGTACCATCTATGCTTTGAGTCAAGTTCTTCAACAAATTTAAAAATGAAGTACCAAAAACTATAAAACACAAAAAACATCATCACCACGTTCTCTAAACCTATCATTCAGTAATATTCATGGTCTTCGAAGTAACTTTTCTTTTGTTGAGTCTTATTTCTTGCAAAGTTCACCAGACCTACTTGCTCTTTGTGAGACTAATTTGAGTTTAGCTATCTCATCTTGCGATCTTAGTGTTGATGGTTATCTTCCATCAACACTAAGATCGCAAGATAATTTAATTCGTAAAGGCTCCAATCCAATGATTTCGATTGGCAACCAGTGGTTGCCAATCGAAACCATTACTTACATATCTATCAGCAAAATAATTCTCCAGAAAACAGATGTCAGTTTATTACTGCTAGAAACCATTGTAAAAAGGTTTTGTCCAACGCCAAAGCCCGCTATTCTCAGGCCATGAAATCTCATATCTCATCTCAAAAATTAGGCTCTTGCGGCTTCTGGAGAATCTTTAATAGTATTAATAATAAGGACGAATCTTTAATTCCACCTCTCTTGTATGGTTCAGACTTTGTCACCTAAAGACAAAGCTGAATTGTTTGCTAAGAGCATTTCATCAATATTATCTCTTGATTCCATTAGTTGCGTCCTACCTGATATAGTCGCCAAACAGGTTGATTCATTGCTTGACATTCGTATCACTCCAGCTTCTGTATCTAAAGTGATTTCCTGCTTAGACTCTTCTACATTGTGTGGCCCGAACAAAATACCTGTTATTGTTTTGCAGAAGTGTTCTCCGGAGCTGTCATCTATATTCTCAAAATTATTCAACAAGTGTTTATAAGAGTCTTGTTTTCTAGCCTGCTGGAAAGCGGCATCTGTTACCCCTATCTTCAAAAATTCTGGAGAGCGATCTGATTCGTCTAACTACCGTCCCATTAGTCTTCTTCCTATCAGAAGTAAGGTTTTTGAATCTTTAATTAACAAACACTTATTTTCTCATCTTGAATCTAATAACTTTCTGATATGGATTTCGATCTTCTCGTTCTACAGCTGGTTTGCTAACAGTAATAAACGATAGGTTTTATCGTGCATTAGATAAAGGTAGAGAAGTTAAGGCCATTGCTCTTAACATTTCTAAAGTTTTTGATAAAGTCTGGCATGCTGGTCTTCTCCATAGGCTTTCTTCTTACGGTGTACATGGTAACATCTTTATGATTATTGAATCCTTCCTTTCCAATCGTAATATAAAAGTTGTTCTCGATGGACAGCACTCTTCTTCATTTTCTGTAGCTTCAGGGATTCTTCAAGGTCCTATCCTTGGCTCTATACTCTTTTTAATAAGCATTAATGATCTTCCAGATATTCTCACATCTAAGGTGGTATTGTTTGCTGATGATACTACCATTTATTCTTGTTGTGATAAGAAACCAACACTTTCTGATTGCTTGGAGGGGACATTTGACCTTGAAAAGGATCTCACTCCTGCTACAGCATGGGGCTGGTGAACTTCAATACAGACAAAACTCAATTTTTTTCAGCTAATCGTTATCACAATAAGTTAGATCTTTCAATATTTATTAACGGTAATGTACTTGATGAGTCATCTACTAGGATTAACTCTTACTTCTGATCTTTCTTGGAAACCATTTATCAAATCAGTTGCAAAATTAGCATCTGCTAAGGTTACATCTCTTTATCGAGCTCAACACTTTACTTTAGATTTTATTCTCTATCTCTGTATATCTCAATTTTAGACAAGGTGCAAAAACGCATTGTAAACATAGTTGGACCTGCTCTTGCAGCCAACCTCCAACCATTATCACATCATCGTAATGTTGCTTCTCTTTCTCTTTTCTACAAATACTTTAATGGGCACTGCTCTAAAGAGCTAGCGTCTCTTGTGCCATCTAAAATTCATTCTCGTGCTACTCATCATTTTTATTCGTCTAGTTTTTTTCCTCAAACATCAGCTCTTTGGAATTTGCTTCCTTGATCTTGCTTTCCTGATTCATATAATTTGCAATCCTTCAAGGCGTCTGTCAATCATTATCTTGCTCTACAATCTTCATCTTTTCTCTTCCAGTAACCTTCAACTTTAATTAGTGGTTGCTTGCCGCCTTGTTGGAAGCAAAGATGTTTTAAAAAAAAAAATTATCAAATAGTAATAAACATTTATTGATTTTATTTTTTATTGATAACTTTTCAATTTTTATATTTTTATATTTCTAACTTTACTAATTTGAATTTTATGTTGTTTTATTTGTTTTTTTTGTTTTTTTTAGAGAAGGACAAGTATTTGGAAATGACAGTCTAGCATTTAAGTTTAATATGAAAGCATTAGCATCATATTTAATTAAACAGTCTACTGAACAGGGCTCTAAGGCTTCTTACTACAATATTGATATTCTTAAATACCAGGTATTTATTAAAAGAACTTGAAACATTTATTTATTATTGTAACAGATTTTGTTGGTAAGTTAACACTAGAGACTTGAAAAAATTTATTTTTGTAAGTTAACACTAGAGACTTGAAAAAATTTATTTTTTCAAAAGCATTGGATAAATTCATGGCGCCTTATAATTAACAAGCAATGACACACAAAACTTAGGATAAAATGTGGGGGCTGATAATTCAAATGATCAATATGATGAATAATATTTATTTTAAATAAAATATGTATTATTAAATGTCTCCCATGATAAAATGCATTAATTGATATATAAACTTTGACAATTTTTAAAAACAATTTATAAATCTTTCTAGGTTTTTAATAATAAACTTTATTATTTTTTTATTTTGTTGTTTCAATTCATAAAATTAATAATAATATTTATTTATAAATTTTCTGAAACTCCTCTTAACAATTCTAGAATAAATATAAAAAAACATCTCTGAGCCAGAGAATTTAACATATTTGCCCTTTTTTTGATATTAATTTATAATTTATGATATTGCAGAATTTAACATATTTGCCCATTATTTACATGATATAAAACAAGTTTTATATCATGTAAATAATGATATAAAACAAGTTTAATATCATGTAAATAATGATATAAAACAAGTTTAATATCATGTAAATAATGATATAAAACAAGTTTAATATCATGTAAAAAAAAAAGTTAAACAATATACTGTTAGGGTAACTACACCTTTAAATAAGAATATATTTTAAAGAAACAAGGAATACTTTTAAAATTACAGAACAGAAACTTTAAATCAATTAGTAATAACAAAAAACTAGCAACTAAAGTGTAAATGAATGTTTAGCTTAATGAATAATTTAACAAGACAACCTATAAAATGATACCGTTTTTTAAAAATGTTATGTAACAAGTTTTTAAAATATACCAAAAAAATGATCTGCAACTACATTGGCCAAATATTGGCTCGACAAAGCTAAGGCATTAGTGTAAGAACAGATTTAAAATTTTCAGAGACCATTCTTTGTTTGATTTTGTGTAGAAAGTTTGCAGTGGTTGATAAAAAAATTAGACAGTATATTACCATGATGTCGTTCCATATCAAAAGAGTAATGCTTCGAAATAAGCATAAAAGTGTTGCACAGGGGTATCCAACAAACTTTATCTATAATAGAGTTAAAGAGTACAAATGAGAAGAAAACCCATTGAACAGTATTATCAAAAGGAATGTTATATGACAACAAATGTGAAGTTTTTGAAATATTTGACTTTTTAATTATTTGTTGGACACTTAAAAAATATGTGGCAGATCCTTGTCTTAACTAGCTGAATTCTTTTTCAAGTGGGTCTGTGGAAAGTTTTCCCAACATAACATATTTGTGTGTTTCTCTTAATAATCTTAATGTCAGCTCAACAATTCCTTTACATGTATGAAATGTCCTGTATCATGTGTTAAATGTTTTATACGCTTCCCCTGATTACTTGTCATATGTAATTGCCATTTCTCCAATACTTTCAAATCTAATACTTTTCCAAAAAGACCACTTCCATGATACAATAACATTTTTTTGCACCTGATTGTAGAGAATTATACAAGCTTTTTGATCAAAAAATTATCAAAAACTACTTTTAAATGTTTGAATAGAAGGTAGTTTAAAATCATCACGTAATTTTTTATAAGGTGTATCAGAGGTTGCAAAATACTCAAATGCTCTGATGATTACACTAAGACTATTCTTATTTTTATTCTTGAAATCAATTTGCTCATTCATAACTATTTCTTATCTTTTTGGTGTCAAACGGTTCAAATATCCCAAGATTTCTTCAAATTTAGACCATGTGTTAACAACACTAGACTAGGGATGTACCGGAATTCCGTAAATATTTCAATTTTAACCTAAATGGAAAAATAGAAAACAAATAAATAATCTTAAATATAAATATTGTGCAGGTTGAAACTTTCAATAAATAAAATTATAAAAAACACATAAAAACAACATATTAGATATAAATGAAATAAGAATCAAATTAATGAAATAGGTTATATAAATATTATAGGTTATAAATATATATTATATATCCACGAGGTTAAGGTACAGACTTTCACTTTCAGTTTTGAAGGAAAAAAAATCATAAATATATTTCTTGTTACAGAATTCCGGCCGGAATTTTATTAACAATTCTGGCAAATCCCGTTCCGGCGGAAACTCAAAATTTCCATTCCGGTACATCCCTACATTAGACATGTATATATTTTACTTTTTACACCTTTGAAATATGCTTCAAACTTTGAATAGCTATCAAATTTAATGAGAAATTTTGGTGTTGCATAATTAACAAAGTCTGTGTGTTGTACACGTTTACTATCTGAAATGAAGGTTATAATTTCTGCAGAAAAATTGCGTTTTTTATTTAACAATGTGTCACAAAAGTCATTTTCGTAGTTGTGCTAAAAATAAATCAATTTCATCAAAATAATTTTGACTAGAGGATAATACACGTTTAGTTGATCTTAAAGAGGGTATAGATGTTGGTATTTGACTTAAAGGAACATTGGGCCAAATTGATTGTGGGTTTTTTGGTTTTTCCTTTTACTTTAACTTTTTCAAAATTTTTGGGCCAGTGTAGTTCACGACTACACTGTTGCTTGTCACTTAAATTTGCATTAGGAATGCATTTTATCCAACATTTTTTCTCTTCTTCATCTTTTGGAAATCTATAAACTGACATTTTAGATTTGTTTGACTTTTTTTTCTGTGATAAGTAATTTGTAGAACAGCCCTTTGTAGACTTTGTGCTTTGTGACACAGCATTTTTTTGCCATTTTTTTTAACAGACTAAGTAAAGAAGCATAAAAGAATCAAACAAACTTCTTTAGTCTTCTGCATCCATTTTATAGAAGTTAACATCAGCCCCCAAATTTTTTTCTAAGATTTGCGTGTCACGGTCTGTTACTTAAAGAGTGCTATGGGTGAATTAAAATTTTGTTTACTAACAAAATTCAAAATTAATTTTTTTTTTTAGAATTTCTTTTTTTATATATATCAAAGCATTTTAGTGGCCTTTTGTAATTTTTTCCTCTTTTTTTTATGCAACTCTAGCTAACTTTAATTGTATTTTGGATAAAATTTTGTATGTAATTTATTAGAGGGCACAAAATGTTCATCCACTCACAAATTTTCTTCGATGTTTCCTTATTAAAATAAAATAGAGTTTTTCTGCAATGCTTTATTATATGAATTGTCTCTTCTGTAATAACTGTGTGGATTTTTGTAAACTCAATTGTTTTAATTGTGTTTAGAACCAATTTATAACATCATTAGTGTTTTTCCAGTATTGTAAATGTAAATTATTTAAAGAATGTTATTAATTTTATCCAATTTAATTTTGCTTACATGTCACAAAAGTTTATGATTTGTTTTAAATCAATAAAGTTGCATCTGAAAATTTTATTCAGTGATCAAAAATCTAGGAAAATGCATTTAACCAATCAGATATTATTACTCAAGCTTGGCACAAAACAAAATTGAATCTGATATTTTACACAAAGATTTTTTAATTTTTATTATTACTTTTTAAGATTAATTCACTTCCAATAAGGCTGCAACAACTATTAAGTTGGGAGTTACTAGAAAACAAAGTTAAATAGCAAGGAAACAGTTGACAGAAGACTTGAAAAGTTGAAGGTTGTTTGAATCAGCAAAACTTGAAGATGGGAGTGAGTTCCAAAGTATTTAAGTGTTGAGAAAAAAACTAGATAAATAAAAGTTTTTAGAGTGTGAAGGGACAGATACAGTATAAGGTTTTGACGACTTAAACAAGAATGAGTTTTGGTTGATAGAACTAGAGATGATAGCACTTTTGAGCAGAGATCATAATAGTATTTGTATTAAAGAGGAAGAGATGCAACCTTATGATGATGGAAAGGAGGCTCAAGCCTGGCAGATAAAACAGGTCCAACTATATCTATAATGTGTTTTTGGTCCTTGTCTAAAAGAGAAAGAGTATCATTAGAAAAACCAGCCCAAATATTACAATAGTATCAACAAGCATGATAAAAAGAAGCTACCTTAGCAGATGCTAACATTTTAATGGATTATATATACAGTATCGGACAAAACGAGTGCAACCAAATAATGCTAATTTAGTTTCTTTATATAAAAGTGCTGCATTTTTTCAATTTACAGAAATAACTATGTAACTGTTTAGAGACAAAGTTCTTCAAATTTTATTCATCACAAAGTTCATTATTTGTACACGAAAATTTATCAATTAATCAAAAGTATTAAAAAAAGTTGATTTCCTTCTGGACAAAAAAGTGCAACTCGACAAAATGTTGACCAAACTGTATTTCGCTATCAATATTTCGTGGCGAATCCTTTGTTGTCGATCACAGCCTTGCATCTTTGAGGCACAGATTCGATCAGGTGATCAATGAAACTTTGTGGAATCGCTGCCCAGGCCTTTTGGATTTGTTCAAACAGTTGATCCTTATTACCAACACCTTCACGATTAATTCTGCAGTTGATGATCTCCCACAGGTTCTCGATAGGGTTGAGATCCGGAGATTGAGGCAGCCAATCCATCACCGATAGGTGGTTGTCTTGAAACCACTGCTTGACTACTTTTGCAGTGTGTTCCGGATCGTTGTCTTGCTGAAAAACCCATTTTATTGGCATATTCCATTCAGCATGAGGTAACATAACATCTTTCAGGATATTTTTATACATGAAACAGTCCATTATTCCATCTTTTCGATGTATTGGACCTAGACCGTTAGCGGAAAAACACCCCCAGACCATTACATTGCCTCCACCATGCTTCACGGTCTTATGGCAGTAACGTAAATTGAGGCGTTTTCCGGTCGACGTACACGGCAAATGCCATCGCTCCCAATGATGTTGAACTTCGATTCATCACTGAACAGGACAGTTCGCCATTTCTGCACATTCCAGTCAATATGAGATGTAGCAAACAGGAGTCTTTTCTTCTGGTTTTTTAATGAAATTAGCGGTTTCTTTGCATGGCATCGAGAAAACAATCCGGCTTCAACAGCACGTCGTCTGATTGTTCGGTCCAATACCGGCAGCTCTAATTGCTTTTGTATCTCGACTGATGATATCCAGGGATCCTTCTTGACAGATCTGACGATCATAGAATCCTCTCTAGAAGTGGTGGAATGCGGTCTCCCACCTTTGTTATCTGCTGCCAACTTCCCCGTAGAACGATATTTGGAACATAGTCTTGATACGGTCCATTTTTTCACGCGATATTTATCACAAATCCTTTTTTATGACATTCCACTTACGTAATCGCCAATAATTTTCTTTCTTAGTTTCAATCCAAGACTGTCGGGAGCCATTTTTGCACTTGAAGTCATAAAAATGATAAAAATAAATAATCACGCTTCTCAAGGCTTACCGTGTTACATTTACCTTGTGATGATGCAATAATGCTCTGTGGAACACAACATCTTGGTTGGATGTGGATTGTATTGATGTAATGAAACACTTGTTGTATTTCACTTCTTGTATTGATGTTTTTCGATAAAACACTTTGATAAAACTCACTTCGATAAACTGTCTTGATAATACTAAGTGATTGAATGCCATATACTGGCTGAATTACATGTTGATTTACATGTCTCTTATATAGTAAAATGAACCTGTGTGAACCTGTTCTGGAAGATTCTAGATGCTTCTTTTCGATGTTTCTGGAAGCTTCTGGATGCGTCTGGATGCTTCTGAATGTTTCTGGATATTTCTGGATGCTACTGGATGCTTCCAGATGCTTCTTCTGGAAACTTCTGGAAGCTTCTGCATGCTTCTGGAAACTTCTGGATACTTCCTTTAACTATTAAAAAACTTCCGTGACGTTGGCATGGACCAGACTTAACAAAATGAAACAAACCAAAAAAGTTGCACTTGTTTTGTCCGCTGCAAAATGGCACTTGTCAACGAAATTCTGCCTGTGTGCTGTCACCTGTCAGCTGATTGCTCATGTCATGGCATGCTATGACTCCAGACTCCTGAACTGTTTGCTGTGGTAGTATAGTTCGTTTCGTTTTTAAGACATGTAAAATTAGGAACACTTTTTAGCATTGTTCGATGTTGGTTGCAAAAGTTTTGTCCAATACTGTATATATTATTTCCATGAGAGGTATTGTTTATCAATTGTTATTGCTCTTGCACATATTGAAAGAGCAGTAGCGCTTGCCTCGTTGCCTCCATCTATGCATGATAGAATCTTTCAGCAGTTAGCAAGTCAGCTGTAGAATAAGAAGATTGTAAAGCATACAGATGAGCTTGAGTATCATTTTCAACAACAAACTTTGTCCTTGGGAAGTGCATACAAGTTTCCAACATGTTCTCTCATCAAATGAGCAAACATGTTGCATTATGGTATGTTTACTAGTCCACAGTCTAGTAAACAGTACCATAAATTTTTTTGCCTGACATCTTTCCATTTCCAGGCTCTGAATAAAGTGTAATAATTTTAATATATAGTGTTATGCTTGTGACCTTGTACTGAATTTTGCAGTTTACAATATAAACTTTACAAAATAAAAATCAAATACTAATATAAAATGACAGGTCTAAATGCCTGTTCGCATATATAGGCATTTAAGAGGAAAGATATTAAATAACTAGAAATCAGTTGTAGAGTAGAATATTTAAACTATATATATATATATATATTTGGGTTTTTTTAAGGTGGTTTTTTTTGAGTTAGGTTTTTTTGCAAACATTGCCACTACAGTTATGGAGGTTTCTCATCTTTTGATTAATTTATTTGCAACTCTTTCTCATTCTTAAACTTTAAAATATGAAACTTGTTAAACAAGATGGCTGTTGCATTAAAGTTAAGCGTTTACTCAATAATAATATTTTAACTTAATTATTTTTCATAATATGCTTCATATTAAGAAATATAATTAAATACAAAAACAACAAAGTAAAATACCTGTTTGCAAAATATTTTCCTATTATTTAGAACAATTTTAGTTAAATGCAGAAGATGAAAATGATATTTTCAGCAAGAAATGCTAGAATTTGTTGTTTTTTTATAAACTTAAATTTAGTTCTTTGTAAATTTAGATTAAATGTATAAAAATGGTATTTTGTTAGTTAACGTTTTAACGTTGTTACATTTTTTTATTTTTATATTAACTGCACATTTATCAAATTATAATTCAAAATATAAATATCCAAAATAAAGACAAATGAAAACATTTTTCTTCAAATTAATAGTTACATTGTTATAACTATTTGATGACAGTTATATTTAACTTTTTTGTTATATTTACCTTTAACTTTTTTTTTTTTTTTTTTGTTCTTTGTTTCTTTAAATGTTTTATTTCTTCGTTTATCTTTTTTAAAAAAAAGGTACGCTGCAATGGTGCTAGTTCATTACCTCTTCAATTGACAGCTAATTGGCAATGTGAAAAAGAAATAACAAGTTTTAAAGTGGCTTACAAAGTAAATGATACTTGTATGTCTTCACCAGTTTCATTAACTAATGTATCAATAATTGCTCCTGTGAATGGTGAAGCGGCAATGGTACAATCGAAACCAGCAGCAATTTGGTGAGATTTTTTTTTTTTTAACATTTTTAACAAGTAGTTTAGATTTAAAGTGGATCCTTCAATTCTTTCTTTAGTTTCTTTTTCTTAAGTCTTTTTCTAAAGTATCATTTCTATAGTATCAAAAGTTATAAAGCTTTTTGCTTTATTCTAACTGATTCTAGAAAGGTAATGCAGATTCAAAATATTCTAAAATTTATGTGTTTTGCTGTAATCATTAATATTATTTTAGGATTGATGAACAACAAAAGTGTATTTGGAAATTATCATCTATTTCTTCTGATGAATCTCAGGGTCAGCACTTTTATTATAAAAAAAAATACTTTTTTATATATTTGATTCAGATATAAAATTGTATTTTTTTTAATTATAGGTTCCAATTCTTTATTTGCAAGCTTTAGTGTTACCTGTGGTCCTTCAGACCCTGCTCCAATTAACGTTCAGTTTATGGGCGAAGGAAGCACTATTAGTTTATTACAGTTTGAACTAACATCGCCTGCGTATAAATTATCTCTTGTTAAAAAAAGATTTGCCACTGGTAATTTTTCGTGTTTTTATTTAATGTTTTAAGTTAATAAAATTATTGTCTGTTGAATATAACGCAAAACACACACTTTCTCTCTCTACCTCCCTCTTTATTTTAATTTTATTTTAAACACCCAAAGACATTTTACTTTCAACTTGAATTTATTTTTATTTTTTTCTAAAATTTTTATGGTTATGATTGTCAAACTTTTATAAGTTTTAAATTCTTATAAGTTTTAGTAAGTTTTTAGCATAAAGCTATTGATCAACATTTTTTGAGAAGTCTATATTAATAAATATCAGTAAGCATTATATTTTAACATCTATAAAGATCATGGATTTATTATCAAAATCGTGTAACAAGTTTCTTTTTTTCGATCTTATTTTGCATTCTAGCTAATCAAAACTAGTATGTGTAACTCGGTTCTTAACAAAACCAGTATGTTTAATATATCTTGGTTCTTAAAAAAAATTCTAAAAGACATGCTTTACAAACATCAACAGTTTGCCGGCCCATTTTTAATGACCATTTGTGTTGAAAATGGTCTTTTAATTGACTTATGTCTTTATACAGTTTTAGTTGAATAAAATTAAAATTTTATTCAACTTTATCTTTTTCTTAGCTTTAAAATCAAAATTAATTTTAACTTTGTTACCTTTTATCTTTTGTCTTTATTACATTTTATCTTTTGTCTTTGTTACCTTTTATCTTTTATCTTTGTTACTTTTTATCTTTTGTCTTTGTTACCTTTTATCTTTTGTCTGTCAAAATTTCATATTTTTAAGAATACACCATTTTTAGTCTCTGACTTAATAAAGTTATAATAAAAGTATAATTGAAATTGTTATTTTTATAAATTTATACTTATTTTAGTAGTTTTCTTTTTATTTATTTATAACTACTAATTATTGTTTATTTTGCTAATTTAGGGAAATTTCTTGTTGAGGGATCATGAATATGTTTACATAACGTTTTGGCGCGATCATATTATATTATTCGCAGATAATTAAAAAAAAGTTCAACTATTTCACTGATCTGCACTTTAAATAGTATATATTTTTTTAATACGTTTACTAACTCGAACAAAGCAGCCGTTATAATTAGCTTACATTAATTAAATTTAAAGTTAAGCTTATTCTGGAAATTCTCTGAAACGAATTTTATACTGTGAGAAAACGTAAACAATCACTGCTTCCTTTAAAATAGCTTGCTTAAAAGATAACCTCGCTTGTTAATAAGATTTCTTTTCATATATTGTGTTATTTTTATTTAAAGTGTAGAGATAATCGAAATCGAATGGTTTTATACATGTTTCTGTAAAATATGTACATATTTTACATTACATACATACATGCATATATACATACACAAATATAGATATATATATATATATATATATATATATATATATATATATATATATATATATATATAAATATATAAATATATATATATATATATATGCATAAATATATATATATGTGCATAAATATATATACGTATATATATATACATATATATATATTTGCATATATACATATATATATGCATAAATATATATACGTATATATATACATATATATATGTGCATAAATATATATACGTATATATATACATATATATATATATATATATATATATATATATATATATATATGCATATATACATATATATATATATATATATATATATATATATATATATATATATATATATATATATATATATATATATATATATACATACATATATATATATATATATATATAAATATATATATATATATACATATATATATATATATATATATATATATATATATACATACATATATATATATATATATATATATATATATATATGCATATATACATATATATATATATATATATATATATATATATATATATATATATACATACATATATATATATATATATATATATATAAATATATATATATATATACATATATATATATATATATATATATATATATATATATATATATACATACATATATATATATATATATATATATATATATATATATATATATATATACATATATATATATATATATATATATATATACATATATATATATATATATATATATATATATATATATATATATATATATATATATATATATGTAAATATATATATTTTTTTATGTTTTATCTAATGAAGTATAAAAATTTGTATACTTGAGCGTCACTTGTGGAAATCATATTTAAAAAGTTTTATGATTCTCTCGCGCTTTTAATTTATTTTTTTAAAACTCTTATTTTTTAAATTATTTGTTCTGTATTGTAATTTTTTATTATTTTCAATAGGGTGGGAGTGAATTAAGGGCAAAATCTAACACACTGTGTAATAAGTTTGTTGCTATTTTAATTTACTTTTAAATAAAAAAATAATTTAGTTATTTACTAAAGGAACAGAGAAACTAAATTTTATGCTTAAAGATCCGTAATTGTACTAACAAGTTATAAATCCGAACTTCATACAAAAACTTAAAAACGAAGCTTGATTCTAACAAATTTAACTAAAAAAATTTTAAAATATGCTCTAATTTCTTTATACTATATATTTAACCTTTTCTTTAAAAATAATTTTATTTTTAAATATTTTTGGATGAAATTTTAGAAATATATATATAATTCATTAAGTTGAGAAAATTTTTTGATGATCAAATGATTATACAGTGGCGGGATGTTGACTCTATCTATTTCTACGTACATTCCACCAATATACGTTTATAAGTTCTCCTTATGTAAAATATATATATTTTTTACAAATGATTATATATATAAAAAATATATATATAATTTTCAAATAATTATACAGTGGTGGGATGTTGACTCTATCTATTTCTACGCACTCACTACCAATATACGTTTATACTTATCTCCTTATGTAAAAAAAAATATATATATATATATTTTACATAAGGAGAACTTATAAACGTATATTGGTGGTGGGTGCGTTGAAATGGATGGAGTCAACATCCCACCACTGTTTAATCATTTGATTATCAAAAAATGTTCTCAACTTAATGAAGGCGCAAGTTACGGTTACAGCATTCGCACATACATTTGTAAGCATTAGCGTACTTTATTTTACAGGTCTATTCACTGTGCGCATAACGTCGTAACCTGGATACAAGCTACAAATAACTAAATTTGAAATTTAATTCGAGTTTCGACTAAAATTTAATTTTCGATGGGAAAAATAATTTATATAATGTATAAAAGTATTCAAGATATTCAAATGTTCAAAGGATTCAACGCCACCAAATGTTTAAAATAGCTCAAAACTTTATTAAAAAAAAAAAACGTTAAGTTTTGTATCAATAAAAAATACATGAATTAAGAATACTACTTTTTTTTCTTTTTTTTTTTTGCCTCAATTTTATCGGAAAACATTCATTTTAATCGGTTCTAAAGACAATAACTTGAAATATACAGACGCAAAACCTATGAAATTTTTTACATGTTTTCGAAACATTTAAGTTAAATAACGACATTGGAAGATTATTAGAGTACATCAAAAATTATGGCATCTTTTTATATAAACTAATAGTAAAAAAATTTATAAAGTTTAAAAATTTTAGGAGTTTATCAAAATTTAAATCAAGAGAATTTTAAAATTTTGAAATGTCGGCCCCTTGAAAATAGTATAACAACCATTTACGGAAATTTTGAAATGATTCGCAGTACTGGTTCTCAGGATATCGCGTTTTTAGTCGGTCTTCTTTGCGAAATTCAATAACAAAAAAAAAATACAAAGGAAAATTAAATTTTGGGTTTTAATGCTATGCACAGTGGGCCAAGATTGACATAAAATGGACAGAAAATCATAACTCGTTTATTTTTCAAGTTGTCAATTCGAAATTTTTATCAGTGACTTTAGTCATCATGAGAAGTCAGAGTAAAAATATAAAAAACTTAAAACTAAAAAAAAAGTTACATTAAAAGTTTAATACAATCTTTGTTAAGTTCAAGTTCTTTAATATATTTCGAACTCATTCATAGAAAACTAATAATTGGATCTGAACTGCACAATAATCTTCGCATAACGTCTTCATTAGTGACTTTTCTTGAATATTTTCTCGTATGGTGTTCTCTCCAATTTTTAACGTCTTTGTTTCGACATTTCTGAGCATCTTCAGAAAGAAGATTTACTATTACTGGCTTATCTCTTACAAATTGAGAATTATGAATTATAATTTTATGTACCATGTGAGGCATTGGGAACCATGGGTACAGAGAAACGTAGAGCTCTCCTGTTTTTTTGATATACTTTTCAGGTTCGTCAGCGTTAGTTTGATGTTTGCACGATAAAACACAAAAAATGACGTAGAAACGTTTCATGAGATTTTAATCTAAGCTAAGTATTTCATCAGACAACTTATAGTTTCGGAATACTTTTCGTGCCGTGTTTCCATTATTTGTTGTACCTAAACTGCTGCTTTTTGGTACATATACAACTAAACCTAAGTAATATTTCATCTTTTGTTGAACAATAATCTTCTTTTTTTTTTAATAACAATTTCTTTAGCACCTATCCTAATTCGATTTTATAACTTATATAAAGGCAGCATTCAATCAATGCATTTAATGTTTTTAATCCAAGCTCAATGAAAACTGTATTAGAATTTTTTGAAAAAGCAACATTTAGATTGTTTATATCTGCAGGGGTCAGTCCACAAATACTACATACTTAAAAAGAATTACTAATTATAGTACGAAAACTATAGTAGTCACTTTTCCATCAATCAATGGGGATTCCAACTTATGTTTGATAATAAAGGAATTGAAGACTGTTGGTTTCAAATAACTGTTCGTGTAAAAAATATATTCTTGTGAAATAACCTCAGCACTTTTTTTTACATATGAAATTGTACTGGACGGCAGTAAAGTGTAGAGGACGATTTTTCATTAGTCCATAGTGATTTGCCAGATTCTTTAATATAAAGTTTGATTGAAACGATACAGGATAGAAAGGTGTAGCGAAATAGTGTCGCTAAATTTTGATTTTCGCAAAATTGATTGTCGAAAATATGAAAAAGGAATAGTGTCGCAAATTGTCGCATTATTGGTTATCGAATAACTGAATAAGGAATAATGTCGCAAATGAATTTAATGAATAGTGTCGAAAATAGGAAAAAGGAATAATGTCCTAAAGGAGTTGATTAGTAACAAAAATAAAAAAATAATAATAACTATAAATGTTTATTTAGATAACACGTCTGATGTCATACTAAAATAGCCTGCTGCCGGGGGCTTCAGTACATACACCAACTATCTTATAGCGCCTGCTGGCGCAAAGGAGTGCCGCTATATTGACTGAGGGTTTGGAGTTGGGTAGCAATCTTTTCTGTCATTATTTTTTCTTTTGTTTTTCTTTGTTTTTTTCTGTAAAAGCGGTATGCTATAAAGGTTAGCAAAACGAGTAAGCAATCGCTGAAATTAACTATTTGCAACACTATTTCTTTTACTTGTTTTCGACACTATTCATTAAATTCATTTGCGACACTATTCCTCATTTTTGCGACATTACCGCCTTTTTAATATATTTGACACTTTTCTGAAATTTATTTTTCGACACTATTCCTGTCACTCGAAAAAATAAAAATTGTTCCTTAACATAACTGATACTTACCTCGTCTTCTGTACTTTGCTTGTATAATGATTGGCCGGTTGAACCATCAAATCCTACTTTGTGTATAAAGACAAAAATGAATTTCTCAGGACCTTTACATTGAGTATTTTTAACAACCTGTATGTAGTATGGTCAATAAGGCTCTTGAATCAACTGAGGCTGAATAATCAGTAGTTTGTATTCCACAACGAGGTAAGCATGAATCTTTTTCTTCCCCTACTTTTTTATAATGAGGATATTATGTTTTCCTTTAGAAACTGTTCCAATACGAATTGTTTGGTAATCGGCTTTACTAAGTCGGCAGTCCAAAATCAAAGCCAATGCTTCCTCGTTAGTATACATTGTTGTTTAATTAACTGCACCATCTTTCTCTGATTTAAATATTTGCTTCCACAACCTTAAGTGTAAAAATGTAAATTTTAAAAGTGAGAAGAACACAATCCACTAAGAAAATTTATCACTCGTAGTATTTCGGAGATTTTTTTCAATAAATAAGATTTAAATTTAATAAATAAGATTTATATACTATAGCATAGGAGATAATGTACCTTAGCATCGCTAAACTATTTTTTCCACTTTTAGTTTCAAAATAAGTAAGTAAAATAATTCCTCTTTTCTGACAGCACTGTTGTTTTTTCTGCTCTACTCTTCTTTATTTTTTCAGAAGCTTGGGTGAATAGTATGGAACTTGCACCTGGTGGTCTTTCGTAGACAACTAATTTAAATTAAAATATCAGATGATTGTATTTAGTATAAACGCATGCTAAATGCTAAAAAGCATCATTAGTCCATTACTTTAATTTTTTTGAAATATCATAACTATATTTTGAAAAGTAGGAGAAGCCAAGCCCGAGTTTTGGCTCTTGTCTAGTTTATCTGTTTCAAAGCATGCATCGCTTGTTTGTAGTTTTTTTCTAACCAGATTTTGTAATGCAACTCAAATCTATCCTTGTGTCAGTTTACTTTATTCCATTTTTAGCTAAATTGTTTAGAAAATAATTTGAAGTCTATGCCAGAGATCCCTGTAATTTTATAAGCATCAGGATCGGTAACTGATTTGATTAAGTTGTTTTCAAAAGCATTAAATAATTTTCGAGCAATTTCTTTATCTTTCATAATGATTGGTACAAGAAAATTTCAATCTAAAAATATAATTATAGTTTTTTAAAGTTTTAAATAGTATTCGTATTTTATATAATTCACAACATAATCGATAATTAACTGAAGTTTATAAATAAAAAAACCACATTACCTAATAAAGTGAAATAACATTAAATTTTGTTGTCTCTTGTAGTTTCCGTAATTGCAATTAATTATTTAGAGTGCTTTGTGCTTTGAACAATTGAAAGTGACAAACGAGTGGTATGTTTAAAACCTGCTAAACTTTAAATAGCGCAAGATATTTTTAATGAGAGGCCTTCTATAGTATCAAGACACTGTAAAAAAGTTATTCCCAATGTGAGAAAAAATGGGCGAAAAAAGATCTTGAGCTATTTATGCTAGCTTTTTATTAACTCTCTCCGTGGGCTCCATGTTGTTTTACGTAAGAGTCGTATTGTAAAACGTGTTTAATTTATTATAAGGAATAAGTAAAAGAATAAAATCGATTGCGATTGCGGTTCTGTAGTAAACAGACGTGCTTTTGCTACGAAAGAAATAAAATAATAAAATTGATATTGCAAGTTTTATTTATTTATTTATTTTTCAAATCTTGTCAATAATGAGTTCAAAACTTAACACTGAAGTCTCAATAAAATTAGTTCGTGAAATATTTCAAGAAATGTTCCAAAAACAACAAAAAGATATTTTAGTGTTAATAAGTGGAAATTTAAAACTGGCTAACGATCGAATTGATGGATTGCTAAAAGAAATTAATATATTAAAGAATTCTTGTGAAGTTTTAAAAAAGGAAAACGAAAACCGAAATTCCGATCTTAAAAAAACAAACAAGCAGATGATAAAGTATGAAAAAATACAAAAAGACATTGAATAAAGTCTAACGTTCTATCAGGATTGCCATGATAAAAAAGTCAGCGATTTGGAAAAAAAATTGATAAATGATAAAAAAGTCAGTGATGTGGAAAAAAAAATATGGTCGAATGCAAACATAGGGGAGAATGAAAAAAATAGGTTTAGACAAATAGAAGATCGTCAAAGGAGAAACAATCTTCGAATCGAAGGAGTCAAAGAAAGTGATAACGAAAACTGGGATGATACGGAAGTAAAAATAATAAACCTTCTTGAAAATAACCTCAATGTAAAAGATGTAATCATAGAAAGAGCGCACAGAACTGGTATTATCGATATTAAAACGCCTAGAACAATTGTAATTAAGTTACTAAATTATAAAGAAAAAGTGAAGATTTTAAAAAACGCCAACAAACTAAAAGGTTCTGGAATTTATATTAACGAGGATTTTTTTAAGAAAGAAACTTCTTGAAGAAAGCAAAACGCATAGGATAAACGGTAAATATTCTGTTGTTATATATGATAAGCTCATTGTTAAAGAATTTAGAAAAAAAAAATCCTGTTAAATGATTTTTTTTTTTTTAGTTAAATTTATATTGATTTATTTTTTTATTTAAAATGGCTGATAATATTGTTTTATCAAACATAAATTTTAATTCACAGAAAAAGCCAATGATTTTAAACAACTATTCGGATCCCGATTATAATTTTTTTAACGATAGTCAAGTAATTAAAAATACTAGCCCGATATACTATAACCCAAATTCAAAAATTATTGATAAAGGAATGGAAGATAATTCGTTTTCAATGCTTCACATTAATATTAGAAGTATTCAAAAAAATTTTGAGTCATTGAAACAATTTTTACATAAAATTGACATTAGATTTTAGGTAATTTGTCTCAGCGAGACATGGTGTAACGATGTAAGCATTGAAAACAATTCCAATTTTCAATTATCTAATTATAAAGTAATTCATCAAGTTGGAGCATCAAATAAGGAAGGTGGAGGTTTGTGTATATACATAAAAAATTCAATTTTATTCAAAAGGAAACCACAGTTAAGTTCAACCACTAATGATTATGAATCTTTATGTGTTGAAATTATTAATAAAACTTCAAGAAATATTGTCATCCATGCTTTATATAGACCGCCCTCAGGAAGTATTAAGGCATTTGAAAATCACATTAAAAGTATAATAAAAAAAAATCATCTTTAAATAAATCAAAATAGTTATATTCCCCCAATCAATAAACCAACGCGAGTAACTAGAGAAAGTGCAACATCTTCAGATCAAATTATTACAAATGATTTCGTAAATATTAAAATAAGGACAGGTATATTTAAATCTGACATTTCTGATCACTTCCCTATTTTTATTCTATCGCAAAAATGCATCGACTATGATGCTCTTAGTGATAGAAAAAAATTAATTACAACACGGTTAGTAAACGACGCTTTCCATCAAAAATGTTCATAAACTTCTTACTGGTGTCAACTGGGACACCCTACAACTAAATCTAAATGCCGATAAAACATATGATATCTTTTTAACTGAATTTCTTAATCTTTATAATAAAGCATTCCCGGAAGTTACTAAAGTTATCAAAACAAAAACACTTTTAAACCCCTGGATCACGAGGGGCATTCTTAAATCCTCAAAAAAAAAAAACAACGTTTATATAACAAGTTTCTTAAAAAAAAAACTCTTAAAAATGAAACTAACTACAAAACCTATAAACGGCTATATGAATCAGTTTTAAAACGCTCAAAGAAATATTACTATTCGGAACAATTATTTAAACACAAAAATGATTTGAAAAAAACATGCCAAATTATAAAGGAGGTAATCGGTAAAAAACGTTTATACGGTAATTTACTTCCGAAAAATCTTAAAGTTAATAACAATTGTATTGTAAATAAATCCTTAGTGGCCGAAACACTTAATCAGTTTTTTGTAAATATAGGTCCTATTTTATCATTAAATATAGCAACTTCTAAAATACACTTTAAGTCTTACGTAACCTCAAACAACATTAGTGTTATGTCTAATCCTAAACTTACGGAAAATGAATTATTAGACGCAGTCTCTTTGTTAAAGCCCAAAAAAAGTGTAGGTTTCGATTCTATAAGTAGTAATGTCGTTATTAAATCGATAAAATACATCACAATTCCATTATTACATATTTTTAATTTATCTTTAAAACATGGTGTTTTTCCAGAAAACCTAAAAATTGCAAAAATCATTCCAATTTTAAAATCAGGCGATCCTTCTGAAGTTGCAAATTATCGTCCAAACTCAATTCTTAATTGTTTTTCTAAAATATTAGAGCGAGTTATGTATAATAGGCTTTATTCTTTTTTAAATGTAAATAATATTCTTTGCCATAAACAATTTGGATTCAAATCTGGCTATTCCACTGATCATGCAATCATTCACCTTGTTCAGGACATATTTAAATCGTTTGATAAAGTCAAGTATACCCTTGGTCTTTTTATCGATTTAAGTAAAGCTTTCGATACAGTCAATCATCAAATCCTTCTATCGAAACTCAAAAGCTATGGTATAAAAAATACTAACTTGTCCTGGTTCGAGAGTTATTTGACTAATAGGAAGCAGTATATAGTTTATGATGAAAGAAAAACTAATTATGTGACAATTACATGTGGTGTTCCTCAAGGATCAATTTTAGGGCCACTTCTATTTCTTGTTTATATAAACGTTTAAATAAATTTTCTAACATTTTAAATACAATTTTATTTGCAGATGACACCAGCTTGTTTTATTCCAATAAAGATATCAATATATTATTCCAAACATTAAACAAAGAACTAGACAAACTAACCCAATGGTTTAAATCAAACAAGTTATCTTTAAATATTACTAAAACAAAATACACTTTATTCCATCGCCTACATAAAAAATCAGATATTCCCTTAGAACTTCCGGACCTTTTTATTGACAATCAATTAATAAAGATAGAGCAATCAATAAAGTTTTTAGGCGTGTTTCTAGACGAAAATGTAACCTGGAGGGAACATATAGGTGTAGTTGAAGATAAAATATCTAAAAGTTTAGGTATAATGTACAAAGCAAAGCAGTTATTACATCGATCTTGTTTAAAAAACATTTACTTTTCTTTTATTTATTGCTACTTAAGTTATGCGAACATTGCTTGGTGTAGCACTAACGCGACGAAAATAAAAAAATTGCTTAGCAAACAAAAACAGGCTATAAGGATAACTTCAAACGTAGATCGCTTCTCACACACACAAACACTATTTAATGAACTCAATATCCTAAATGTATATAAAGTAAACCTCTATCAAGTTCTTATTTTCATGTTCAAACTTGATAAAAATATATTACCAATCTTATTTTATTCAATTTTTGAAAAAATAAATCACATATACCCTACTAGATTTTCAAAATACAACTACATTCAATCCAAAACTTATTATTCCGCTACTAAATTCTCTATTGTAAACCGAGGACCAAGGTTGTGGAACATAATATTAAATAATGAAATGAAAACTAATTATTCTCTTAACCAATTCAAAACAAAACTTAAGAAATTACTTTTGTTAACTGAAAATGAATTAAATATTTTCTAATAAAACTTCTTTATATTAGAAATCAATAGTTAATAGTTAATTAATTAATTACTTTAGATTATTAATACATAATTAATCAATAATTGAACATATATTTTTATCATATTAAATGATAATCTTCTTTTTGAGAAATTTATTTTTTATTTTTGCGTTATTTATTAATCTTTTACTTTTATTTTATACTGTTTATTTGCTTTTACTTAATTGGCAATGAAAAGTATTATAAATATAATTAAGTAAGTTAAACTATAAAATGCTCTACCAACAAAATGTTTTTATATAAAATCATATCTTCTTATTTTTCAAACCAATTCTCAAATGTTAATTTTGTCATTTAATATTTTAATAAATTTTGTATCTTTTATTTTACAAAGCAATTGTTTTATCTTATTTTTTGAAAAACTATAAATTTTAAACGATATGCGATATATTTAAATTTTCTTTTAGAATATATATCAGAGACATATACATTGAAACTATATTTTATTGTCAAACTATATTTTGTCTAGTAATGACGCATTTTTTGGGGCCTAATGATAGGACTAAATTTGTCTTCTTCTAGCCCTGGTCATGTAATTATTTTTTTATAAGTTACGACTGTAAATCTTTTTTTACCGGCAAAAAAAAAAAAAAAAAAAAAAAAAAAAAAAAAGTATATACAAATATGAGATAAACAAAAAGAAGATATCGTAGATCACAGCTAGTAGTAGAAGAGTTGCTCGAGTCTGTTGTTGTTTGATAAGTTACTCCAAGAGAGTGAGGCTTCGATAAGCCCACTATTTATTCATATTCCCAAGAGGGACATTAATTGTTTTATATAGGCAGCCAATCCAAACGATTTACGTCCATGACGATTTGATTAGCGCAATTACAATCCATGACGATTTGATTAGCGCAACACTCCCGCCATCAACAGTAGTGACAAATAGCTGAATGTTATTTTCATTCACAAACGTAGTTTTAACAACATCAAATTTATTTTCTTCAAGTAAACACAATTTATTAACTGGACGATTTAAATATATAATTTTTCCAGCGGAGACACATCGTATATTTGCTTCACGCACTTGTCCGTCCGTTGACGGTAAAAGTTTTTCAATAATGCCTAATTTCCATAATCCTCAAACCAAATTCGAATCTTGGATTATCACTACATCTCCTTTATTTATAATATTTTTACTTCCACTTATATTATAACTTTTATGAAATTCGCGGAGCTCTGTTAAATATTCACTGCGCCACCTATTCCATAAATGTTCTAAAATAGATTTTTTATATACAACGCTTTTTTATGTCCATATTTATATAACTGTTTTTTATTAATAATGTTTTTGAGCTTGTTCTTTTGCCAAACACAAGATGATTAGGAGATAACGGTTCGTCTCCCGGTTTTTCAAACGAAAACGTTAACGGGAGATTATTCGTGACGACTTCGATTTCTGCAAGAATTGCGAGTACTTCTTTGCAAGATAATCTTGCAGTTTTCAATACATTTCTGAGAATTCTCTTGACTGAACTTACCATACGTTCAAAGAATCCTCCCCACCACGGAGCGGCTGCAACATTGAAGTGCCGTAAAATGCCTTTGAGTATGCAAATTATTGTGTTTCATCAGCTGTTAAACACGATCCACTATCGCTAATAGTTTCGTAGGAAGCGCCAAACTTGCTAATGAGTCTTCGCAACCCTCGAATACACGCCAAGCTGAACAATAAGGAACTAAATTTAAATGTATAAAACGTGTACTAGCACAAGAAGTTTAAATTATCAAACACTTAAATAATTCTCCTTCAGAATATATATTTTTCACAAATAATGGCCCACAGTAATCAATTCCTGTGTACATAAAAACATAATCATTGTTTACTCTACTTAAAGGTAACTCAGGAACATTAGGATAACTATAGGTTTTGCCTTCGACACAAAAAACATTTTTGAATTAATTTTTGAATTAAATTTCTAACTTTTGGAATCCAAAATTCTTAGAATTATATATAATTTGTTGGATAAATTTAATCCAAATTATTTTGGCGTTTTTTAATTCAAAAGAAGAAAGTAAAAGATGTCTTTTCGTACGTGCGTATTTTTTAAGCAAGATACGAATTTTAGAATATAAGCTGTTACTCGTATTTAACGGGAATATGAATTAAAATAAGTTATATCAATAAATTTTAAATCTATGAACAATTCATTAGTTATTAGTAATATTTTTGTTTCCTCTGGAGGGTTTATTAATTTATTTTGATCAAAGGAAGACCAAATCTCTGGAGTATAAAGAAATTTGGGTCCATAACTGATTATTAGTTAAATTTTTAATACTAGTACCTTGTGATATAATATTCACAGGATTACGATCTGTTTCGACGTAATCCCAAAAAGAAAAGTCAAATAAATCTCTAATTTTTTCAAGACGGTTTTGAATAAATGTTTCATAAACTTTATTAAAATTTTTTATCCAACGCAAGCAAATACAGTGGTTTTCATAAATTTAGACGCACTCATATTTGAGAATAGAAATTTATAGTTTTTTAACGATAAAACAATAACGAAAAAAGATTTCGGTTTAGTTTTTTTTTTATCTATTAGATAAATACATACAGAATACAAAATTAAATAAAAATTTACAAAAAAAAAATACAACTTATGTACAACTTCATGGTACAACTTAGGTACAACTTCATGGTATTAAAAAAATAAGACAAAAATCATAAATTTAGACACACGATACATTAGGAGGTACAATTTATGAACCAATCAATATTTAGTGTATCCGCCTTTTGCTTTAATACGACTAAGAACTCTTCTAGACATAGACTCAACAAGATTTTTGCACATCGCTTCTGGGATCATATACCAGGTCTCCTTAAGGACGTCCTTCAGCAGGCCAAGTGTGAAAATTTGAACCTTTACCAATTCACGGTCAATCCAAGCCCAAATGTTTTCAATCGAGTTCAAATCAGGTGAGTATGGAGGCCACAGTGTTGTCTTGATAATATTATTGTTTAACCACTCCTTTGTATAGTATGCAGTATGTGCAGTAGCGCCATCTTGTTGAAGTTTCCATTGTTTATTATTGAGCATAAGCAGGTCAATTGATGAAATTAGGTTGTTTTCCAGTACTTCTACGTATATTCTAGAGTTGATTCTTTCGGTGTATGTTTTGGCACATCCCAACACCTTTGTAATTGAAGCATGACCAGATTCCTATCGCGCCTCCTCCACTTTGTACAGTCGGTCTAATGTACCTGGCGTAATACTTTTCGTGAGCCATTCTTTTGACTATTATGTTAGATTTGCGATTGATAAGCTCAAAGTTACTCTCATCACTCCACATCATGTTTTTGCATTGTTTTATTGTCCAATACCTTCTTTCACAACACCATTTTAGTCTCCTTTGTTGATCATATGGACGCAGCGGTTTCTTCAAAGCAGAGTAGACTCCAATCTTGTATTTAATAAGTATTTGGCGGACTGTGCTTAGATAAATTGATGTATTTCGCGTTGTATTGAATTCTGTGGTCAATTCTTTGTAACTAATTCTTGGAATAGCTCTGACAGCTCTAAAAAGGGCATTATCGTCTTTTCTGGTAGTTGACAAGGGTCTACTTTTATCGCTGGCACCACCAGTGTCAAGAAAGACTTGCCTCGTTGTCCGAACGCATTTCTCAGAAACTCCAATTAACCTTGCGATTTCTTTATTACTTTTGGTTCCTTCTTTGATGTGAGCAATAATTTGTCATCTTTCACTTTGAGTGATACGTCTTTTGCCCATTTTTCGCGTCTTTTTAGTGCAAAACTAACTTAACTTTTGTTTATTTATTAAATAATGATTAACTAATTCCAAGTAAGTCATTTTATATAAGGTTTTTTGACAAAATCAATTAATTTAGGCCTATTAATGAGAAATATGGGAAAAAAGCTACTAATTAACTATTAATTAACAAGATATAAGACTTTTTTGATTGTGCGTCTAAATTTATGAATAAAATAAAATCAAGCTTATTGACTAACTTTTTTGTGTTAATTGGTATAGAATGAGTAATAAACATCCTGTAAAAAAAATTAAGGTACTCTATAATAGAGTTTCACTTCCTCTATTAAATTATATATCAAACATAGCGGTTGCACTTTCATTTTATTTTTATTTTAAGTATTTTCTTACATATATGTAAAAAAGATGAGTGCTTCTAAATTTATGAAAACCACTGTATAATTAATCAACGTGTTTTACTCCAAACAGCCTGGGTAAAAGTCAAAAATAATAATTCCCGATTTAATTATTGTCGTCTTCTCTTTGATAACTGTTCCCAATTAAGTTACATTACGCCTTCATTATGTAAAAAATTAAATTTAAAAACAGTAATAGTAAAGAAATTAATATCAAAGCTTTCGGAAATAATAATACAAATGAAATTTTAGATAGAGTTAAAGTTTATGTTCAAGGTAATGACGGGGTTGATATCGAAATTATATGATTTGTAAAAGAAATTTATTCTTTGTTAAATGGCCAGTTTATAGAAACTGCGTGTAAAAATTATAATCATTTAAAATACTTAAAATTAGCAGATTATCGTAGAGAAAATGAATACTTAGAAGTTGATATTTTAATAGGGGCCAATTACTATTGTTCAATAATTGAAAATAAGATAATTAGAGGGTTTGAAGGCCCAATTGCAATAAAATCTAAGGTAGGATACTTAGTCAGTGGTCCTATCTCGGTTAAGAATAATAATAAAGTAGATAGTTCTGTTCTGTCTTCGCATGTTTTAAAAGTCGAAGCAGAATTATATAATGATAAAACGTTTTTAAAAGATAAGTTTTCAAATTTGGAATAGAAGCGAAGATAATGTTAATGACAATCTAGTTGTCGAACATTTTCGCAAAAGCATTAAATTTGAAAATAATAAGTATAAAGTACAACTACGCTTTAAGTAGAATCATCCTTTGTTATGCGATAATTATAATTTATGTTTAAAGAGATTCGACTCATTAGAGAAAAAGTTTTTAAATGATGCAAAATTATTTAATTCATATAATGATATTATAAAAGAACAATTATTAAATGGAACGGTAGAGCAAGCTTTAAGTAATAGATCTAAGGTCGGACTTGTTCATTACTTACCTCATAGACCAGTTATAAGAGAAGATAAAGCTACAACTAAGATGCGCATTGTATTTGATGCAGGTGCGACAAACTCGGGTCCCTCGCTAAATGATTGTTTACATTCAGGTCCTTCTTAAACAAAATGGAGCTTTGATACGTTTTCATGTAAATAAGATAGCATTTATTGCAGATATTGAAAAAGCCTTTTTGAACATTTTAATATCTGAGAAACATCGCGATTTCATGCGATTTTTATGGTATGAAAATAATAATAATTTAGATACATAAAATTTAAAAGATCATAAATTAGTAACATATAGATTATGTAGAGTTTTATTTAGAGTCACTTTTTCTCCTTTTCTTCTTTCAGCAACTTTATTTAGCCATGCGGAGCGTTATTTAAGTTCTGATCCAATATTTGCAAGTCGATTAATAAATTCTATTCACGTTGACGATTTGAGTTTTTGCTCTGATTCTGTAATTGAATGTTTTAAGTTTTATGAAAAACCTCGTTCCCGGCTAAGTGAAGTTGGTTTTAATTTAAGAAAGTTTGAATCTAATTCGGTCGAGTTAGATAAGTTAATAAATGAAACGAATTTTCAGAGTCAAAAAATTACTAAAGTGTTAGGAACAAGAAATTAGATTTATTTACTTTTTTCGTTTTTTGTATTATTTAAGATTGCCGTCCTTTTCTCCAACAAAAGAGACATACTTAGTTTTACAGCAAGTTTTTTCGATCCCTTGGGACCCAGTGGTTATGCGTTTAAAAATTTTATTTCAACAAATTTGTATATCTAAAATAGGATGGGATTGTAAAATTAATAAAGATTTATTAAACGTATGGCAAGATATTTATAAGGATTAAGGTTCTGTACAGTCAATATATGTACCTAGATGTTATTTTTTTCGAAATCGAGTGCAAGATGCACGCGATTTGAACTTTATGGTTTTAGTGATGCTAGTTTAAAAGCCTTTGGGTGTTGTATATTTTCAAGATGTATTTTTAATTAGAACAAACAGTGTTCCTCTCTTGTCATTTCAAAATCTAGAATAGCCTCACTAAGTAAATGTACAATACCTTGATTGGAATTAAAAAGTTGCTTACTACTTGCAACACTTATGTCTTGCAAGCAGTAAGCAACTTTTTATTTCTAAAATTAAATTATTTTCAGATTCTTTTTTTTTTTTTTTCATTTTTATTTCTAAAATTAAATTATTTTCAGATTCTTACATTTGCTTACATTTGATAAAATATTCTGATAAAATTTATGAAACATTTATTCAAAACCGTCTTGAAAAAATTAGAGATTTATTTGACTTTTCTTTTTGGGATTACGTCAAAACAGATTGCAATCCTGCGGATATTATAATACAAGGTGCTAGTATTGAAAATTTAACTAATAATCAGTTATGGACCCAAATTTCTTTATAATCCAGAGACTTGGCCTTCCTTTGATCAAAATAAATTAAAAAACCCTCCAGAGGAAACAAAAATAATACCAATAACTAATGAATTGTTCATAGATTTAAAATTTATTGATATAACTTATTTTAATTCCTATTCCGGTTTAATACGAGTAACAGCTTTTATGCTAAAATTCGTATCTTGCTTAAAAAATACGCACGTACGAAAAGACATCTTTTACTTTCTTCTTTTGAATTAAAAAACGCCAAAATAATTTGGATTAAATTTATCCAACAAATTATATATAATTCTAAGAATTTTGGATTCCAAAAGTTAGAAATTTAATTCAAAAATTAATTCAAAAATGTTTTTTGTGTCGAAGGCAAAACCTATAGTTATCCTAATGTTCCTGAGTTACCTTTAAGTAGAGTAAACAATGATTATGTTTTTATGTACACAGGAATTGATTACTGTGGGCCATTATTTGTGAAAAATATATATTCTGATGGAGAAATATTTTAGTGTTGGATACTTTAAGCTTCTTGTGCTAGTACACGTTTTATACATTTAAATTTAGTTCCTGATTGTTTAGCTTGGCGTGTATTCGAAGGTTATACTTTGTAATACTTTAACTGGCATATTTAAAGTTAAGAAAAAAGTTATAAAATACAAGATTATTTTTATTTGTTCTCTAAAGTAAAGCATGTACCCTGATATTGAGACTATAAAATTTTAATTAAATTAAAGAAAACTGCGCTTACGATGGGAAGTTCAATTTATGAGAATTTTCTCTTTTTTTTAAAAGAAAAAAAAAACATTTTTAAAATGGACGAGCTTGAAAACTTTCCCAGAATTCCTAAAGCAAAAATGAAATTATTTAAACGACAGATTTTTTCATTGTGGAGTAGTTGTTTTGAAAATTTTGCAAAAAGACTCCACAAATACTTTCTTTCGGCATTTATACCAATCTCTAGCCCACTGTGCAACGCTATGAAGTTAGGAAACAATTTCTCTCTGTTTATTCACACATCCAAGGCGATGGCACTATAACCCAATGGGATATTTTATCGGTAAGAATATTTAATATTTTAAGATTTTTTATACAGCTCTCCTGAAAGCATTAATCTGCCACCTAGAATCAAATTTTCTACTACAAGGACATTTTTTATATAAATATTTAACAATATCGAGATGTCAATGTCTTATTGCTTTGATAAGAAAGCTTTTGTTCCACATGAGAAAATCTTCATCAAGCATTATTTTAGCATTATTTTAGGACCGAGGGTTAAAATATTATTTTCTCTAATAAAAGTTAGACCCTTTTTATTACCGATGTCTTAAACTTTCAATTAAAGATCTGAAGATGATATGCATATCAAAAAGACTCAAGCAGCAATAAATTTTTAAACACGTTTCCTTAATTTAGTATTTTTTCGAGCCCCACTTCTGGGTAAGTTTCGCGACATCGGTTAGAAAGGAGGCGTGAACTTCCAATTAAATGCTCATAGTAGTGATCTGTGATAAGACCTAAGGACTTCTTGGAGCACCTAAATAAAAATTGAAAAAAAAATTAATACAGCCCTTTTAGCTGTAGGTTAAAAATAATCTAAACTTACCGAGGTCTGACATTTGAAAATCAAGCTCGGTTTGCTTTGTTACTTTAAGCTTTTCAGCAATAGCAGGCAAAGCTACGGCTTCAAGACCGACGGCGATACTGTGATAAGCAACGTCAGCAAAATATTTCTTATAAGGATCACTCTTGTTGTAGATATTCATTTTCTACTAATGTTATAACTACTTTTCTTTAAATAGTCGTTTCATCAAAATAGAAGCTAAAAGTTACGCCGAGCATTTTTTTCAAGAGCTAAATATTGAGCAACCACAATACCACGGCTCAGTTTAAAGAAATCAATAGGAACGAGCCACTTTTCCGTAGCTATGTAACTTAAACATAATTTTTGGATTTCATCAAATTTATTTTTTCCGACCATTTCGGCAAATATCATTGCTTGAAAAATGTCGGGGATAGGGGCTAGAGGTGGGTGTTTTGCATTTTAAATAAATACACTTGTACTTAAATATGCAGGGTCATCTATCAGTCGTGGGAACAACAAACTTGGGCAAAACGGAGCTTGTGCTTTGCCTTCTTGAGAAGAAGCCAACAGTTGCTATTGCCAACACTCTTTATTGTTTGCCTAACTATTAAAAACAATCAAACATACCTAAAAACTGAAACTATCCATGATAAGCGGTTTCATGTCGTGGCAATTTTTTGGATTGATGGGTGTCGTTTACAATCGATGGTTGACCTCATAAGTAAGGTGATGGAGGCAGATGAATATATTTTTCTGATCAATCATTCGATGAGTCTGACCTTGATAGCCCCCAATAACCTTTAGCAAAATCAGCAATTAGTGGTCGTCAAATAAAGAAAAGTCTTTTGATTTTAACTCAGCATTAAATTGCTGACTCATTGATTGTTAGATACCAGTTAAGTGCAATAGCTATTCTTCCGTCAAAAGACCGGTCATCGTTTAAATTTATTGTGGAAGAGAATGGACTACTCATTTCGAATGAACAAATTAACTTGATTAAAAATCACCTTAGATCTAGAGAATATGCTGCTGATTTGATACATGTTACTGATCACGCTCAAGAAAGAGTTGAGCTGCTATGATTTTAACTTATATATGTTTGCTTTTGCTTGGAATCATTATTACAATTTTTGTGTTATTATTTATTTGGAGGTAGAAAATATTACGCTATATAAGAAAAAAACAATGGAGAGCATTTTTGAGAATTTTATGGGTGAGGCTGAATTGGAGGAGTTGTCTTCTGAAGAGGCTAGTTTGATCAAGCTTTACCAATCACGTCTAGCCGCTGCTGTTTCAGAAAGAAATAGTGCAAAACTTCTTGGACGGCGGTTGATACATCAAGAGTTGTCAGAAATGATACTTGAACAAATGACCAGCCTTTATTCTGAATATACAAGAAGAATGAGGTCGCAGGATGGAAAGTTCAGTTTCAAAAATGGCTGCAAAAACGTATGTTAGGATTAATAAAAAGGTCTTTCCAGTCGGTGATTATGACGCTCTTAAGGATGATCTTAATAATAATTTTGTCCTTCAGCAAGCTTTATGTATCTTGGCGGGAGATGTCTGTCACCGTTTTGGATTAGCACTTGCTCCTCTCACTTTTGCTTTGATTACAATAAATCATGTTGATGCAACAAAACCATCTATTTAGAAACCTCGTCATTTGATTAGCAATCCTGAGCAAATACAGAGCAATCTTGAACTTCCAATTGAAAATAAAATAGTAAATAGTTAATTGAAAATGGAAGAAGACAAGCAACCAGAAATGAAATCAGAAAAAAGGATAAAGACTGGACGGGTATCTGCTTCAAAGCAAAAAGAGAAACAAGCTACGTTACTAAATGAACTTGAAAAAAGTAAAAAAGAACTCTTAAAAAAGGAGAAAGTCAAAGAGAGAGTTTAAAAAAAAAAGAGAAAATCCAACAGTTATATCTCTAAATACAATTACATATGTAATTGCGGAAGTTTTTGGGGTTTTTTTCGTTTAAAGGTAAATTGGGGCAATTTACCTTTAAACGAAACCAAAAGTTACTTCATTTATAGCTGCTCCTCTGGTTGAACAACCTGAAAGAAATTGATGGAGTGCTTGTTAACCTCTTCTCATTGTCAGATACCGTTGGATATTTACAAGCACAATTTCAGGTCTGTTGTTATTTTGTCAACAAGCACTATTTTTTGCATTTCTGCGTCAACTAACCTCAGAACTCTTTGCAGCTATGCTTAAATTTTTTGAAATTATTTTATGTTTTATACTTTTATTGCAAGAGTCGTCCGAAATAGAAGTGATACGTTGAACCCATGTTAACGTTATATAAAAGCGCCATGTACTTGGGATATCAGATACTTGCTGTAGTGATATTTCAACCATTGTTGCGTTGGGTAGTATCAGATGTAAACATTGTTCCATTACTATTTATATATTATGTTTATTCTTTAATTTACAGCAAGTCTAGTTTCGAATACAAATAAAGCTTCAGAGGAACTAATTGCTGTTCCATCAGGTTTATAAAACTTTAACCTGGAGCTGGTTAATGACTTGATTGAGACCGTGCCAACTCAATTTATTAGGTTCCCAAACTTGGTAAGTACTCGTTCCCTCAATTTTTTGGAGATCCTTGATAAGTTGTTGTGTTGCTTGCCAATATGTCACATTCCGAAAGACCGATAGAAATACTTAAAGAGGCTGGACCATCTTGCCACATCATCCATTTCAGAGCGATTTCTGAATAGCTTGATGTAATTAACAGAATAAATGTTACGGTTGAGTTACTGATGCAGTACTGTGTGTTCAACACAAACTTTGTGTGTTCGAGACACTTCGTATTTTTTTTTCAAAACGTCTTTAATAGGCAAAGGCGTGATAAATTGCAATACCTATACCAGCAGCAGCGACTAAAGCCGTAAGCTCCTTTCTATGGATGTTGGTTTCGGCGTATTTATCTGTTTCCCTTTCTGTTGATTTTGTGTCCGTTGGTTTTGTATCAATTGGTTAGAATTTTTAGTTGACTCCGTCAGTCCTATTTTTTTACTTCGTTTAAGCTTTTAAGACCAAAATTCATTGCGGTAGCTTCCAAATATTTGTTATTTTATTCTTTAGTTGTGTCGGTTTTTAAACTGATGTAATAAATTAGATCTGATCAGGTAGATCTGATGGTAATAAATTAAGATCTGGGGCTATACAATCTGGGGCGTTTACAAACTCGTTTTGTACTTCCTTGGCTGCTGAATTTGTAAGAACAATAGATTATCCAACAGCCTGCTGAGTGCTAATAATGCAGATTGTTTTCGCTTGTATGCTATCTAATAAAGGCTGACTCCTGTAGAAGTAAATCTTTCAGTGATCACTAGAGTTTGTCTCATTGAAAGGTTAATTATTTGAATATCTACTGTTTTCCCATCTTGAACAAAATGTCTCTCATCAAAATTGTATTCCCAAGTCTTAAACCCCATTTCAGAAATATTAAATTCTTTTTTTATTTCTTTAAGTTGACCATTATCAATTTTAATGTTCTATGGGTCAAAATTTGTTGATGATGCTAATGTGAAACCTAACCACCAAAAAAAAACGCCTCACAGTGTAGTAAACAAGAAATCTGTAAATAAATCGCATATAAGAGTCTGTACAATAAAGCATAAGTGTTGATATTCCACAATATACCTTAGCTAATGATACAGATAAATTTAAAACCTTTATATAGGTAATACTGTCAGATGGTTCTACCTAATCTTTAGGTGGATCCATTACTTACGGATTTAAGTAAGTAAGAAAATATTTCTGTATACAGCACAAAATGAAAAGTTTGCGTTAACATATATCACTGGAGTTTCTAAATCAGCAGCTGTTATCGGATAGCGTGATACACCTTTTGTTGGGGTAGTTGGTTTGTCAGTTTGCTTAACGTCTTGTATTGATAAAATTATGTATGCTAAAGGCTCTATAGATTCATATTTAAAGTTTGGATAAAAATTTGGAGTTGGGCAATAATGTTTGCCACCCCCAAGATATCTAACCCTGCAACAGGTAAATTATTCAAACTTGGATAATCATTGTACTTGCCTGATTCACCTTTTATATTAATGTTAAAATATTCAAATAGATCCCATCCTCCGCGAGTGGTAGTACCAATAACAACAAACATTTTATTACTTAACGTCGTTTATTTCTAACACTTCGTTTCTTTTTGTTGTTATATCTATCAATGGCTCGCATGATTATGGCTCCAGCAGCTATAAGAAGGATTCATATATTTTCTGCAACAAATCCAACGATTTTATATAATGTATGAAAAATCCAATATAAATTTTACCTAACATTGGGTCTACAGCTTTTGAGGGTCACCACTTTAGAAAGTTTGCAAGATAATCAAGAAAGTTTTTACTTTTTGTGGTTCAGGTCCACAATGATTCTTTACTTTGTCACCTCCTTTTATGTCAGTCTTGCCTTTATCATCAGTCATGTCTTTCTTAGTAGAACTTTTAGATGAACGCTTAAAGTTCTAATTAGTTCGTAGTTAGTTGCACTAATAGCAAAAATTACAGCAGAGGTTGTATACCTTCTTAAGTAAAGATAATTCTTTTTTTTTTGTCTTAAATTAAGCCTATTGTCATATTATAATGTGCTAAAGTTCTCGAGTCCTATAGTATTGACTATTAAGTTTTCTTGCTAAAAGTTTTAAGATTTACATATGTTTTACTGATATTTTCCAAACATTCAAAACGGTTTTTATTTTCCAACTCCTGGTACCCCATTCTTTATTTCTTTGATTTTTTGATTAGTTCTATCCAACCTATCTAAAAGTCTACGTATTTCACTATTTTAATCTCCTATTTTTTCACTTATATTCAATATTTCTTTTTTTATGCGTTTACATTTTACCGTTTTGTTATTTCCAAAAATAGGTGCAACAACGCTGTCAAATTGAGTAGTAAGCTCTTCTATCCTTTTTTTAGTTATGGTATTTATTATTTGAGTAATGGCATTTATTAGACGCTCAGCGCAACCTTACTACGGTAAACGGTGTTCAAGGTGAAAAATAAATCATCACCGTTAGTTTAAATCCGGGAACATTTGACGGTGACAAAGTTGGAGCAATTTCCAACTTAGTCACCATCAATGATAAGTGTGCCGAGGTCAGTCCGTTTGCTTTACGATGTTGTTCTCTCTTGAGGTACAGACCTTACTGCAAGGGTTATAGCAAATCTTGGTCGAAGCATTATTAATAAACTCATAATAAAAATGCAAGGCCAGCATATTCAAATTACTTTTAATTATGGTGGTTATTGGAGTGTTTGAGATTTGTTCTAACTCTCATCAGTACGAGCTCTTCCAGACAGATTAATGCAAAGTATAAGAACAGGTTGATACAAGCAATTTAACCCTGTTGCGCTCGGGAAGTAGCAAAGGTAGTACAACAGGAGCTAATGCAGCAATATGATTGGCGTTTGATAGAGGTCCAGCCCCCGCTGCACAGTGGGCCAGGTGGTGGACAAAAGTAAAAAAAAAAGTACATTCTCAAAATTACATTATTTTATTTTCTATATCCTATATTATTAAATCTATATTATTAAAACTTCTATTATCTATTTATTATTACCTATTTGATAATTAACATGTTAACTATACATTTTTACAGATTCCGGCTGCTTGGAGGAATAAAAAAAAGATATATACTATAATATACCTAAATATAAAAATATAAAAATATAACATTTTAACTAGTAGAAGTATTTTTTGTGAAATATTAGTTCCGAAACTGTAAATAACTTCTTTGAACTTGCTCTTTCATGCTGCAGACAAACACAGAAATCACTAAACATTGTCGTATTATTTTTAGCTTTATAATTGATTAAAAGTTCCCAGGGATTTGTCCACGTATTCGCTAACTTTATTAAATTGAAACAAATAAAAGTACACAATTTATTTTTTAAAATAAAATAGCATAGCACTTTTATTAGGAAATTCAAATACTATCATATATAGTATTTATAACCATACAAACAGGGCCGACGACACGGGTTTCGAAGTGGAGGGGCACAATCGTCAATTTTAAAAAAAAGTTCTCTAAATCTAAAATTTTTTTCTTTTTATTTAAAAAAAAAAGGTCTATCAGAAAAAAAGTGGAGGGTGCACGTCGGCACGTGCCCCCGCCCCTCCCCCCTCGTTGTTGTCGATTCTGACTATTCAAAATTTTCAAATTAACTTGGTGGTCAATTTGAGCATTGAACTAAAAAATCAATATAAATTAAATAAAAAAAGTCTTGTTAATGTAATCATCAATTAATTTATTTTTAAAAACTAAACTTCATTGCTTCATTTTTAGCAGGTATGCAAAGCCCTATCGATTTTTAGGGACTCCGGGGTCAAAAAAGAGGGACTCTTTGGACTTCGGACTTTTTTTTGTCTTAAACGGAGTTTTTGCGGATGAAAAAGTCTCAAAAATGCTAGAATAGACTATTTAAAGTTTCTATTATACTGTAAAAAATTACTATTTATTATTGGTTTCATTGCTTTGCTCACTACTAATATAATTTGGATTAGCGGATTTGTTAACTTTTTTATATATATACTTTGACTGGCGGATTTGCATACAATGTAAAAAAGCTTTTTTATTTTATTTTGTTAATTCAGTTTAATCATTAAATCATTTAAAATTGTTTTAAAACTTGAAATAACTTTAACGTGTTATTTCTTTCAGTTATATAGCATCAAATACATATATAAATAAACTATATATATAAATAAAAATATATATAATATTGCATTCAAACAAAAAACTCATTCATACGCAAAAAAAGCATATTATCAACTAACTAGCGATGGTTCGGAGTCATGTGCTTCAACATGGAGTCATGTGCTTTAACACCTAAAACAGTCGTTCCACGCTTACTTGAGAGGTAGGCATAGACAAACTTTCACGCTTACTCGAGAGATAGGCAAATGTCTGCAACTCTGCTGGTATTCCTTATAATTTCTGGGAAACGGTCAGTCGCATTGAATGGGTTAACTTTTAAAAAATCATCTAGGATGAAGGAATTCGTCTAACTCTTATATTCTGTAAAAGCAATGCATACTATAGACGATGTATGCTATAAACACGCTGCAAATTTCTGAATAATATAAATGCCACAGAGCTTGCCGTACACAGCGCAATTCAGTTTGTTCGAGCTTTCACTGGTTTACGTTAATAAGCTATTATCATTCACCGCGAGCGGACGTGTTTTTTTTTTTTACTTGCTGGTTATCAAAAAAAAAAAAAAACTTAAAATGGCTACTAAAAATTTTACATCTGCACAGTTAAAAGATATTATGAAGATGTTTAAAAGATATTATGAAGATGTTTAATGATAGAATTGAAAAACTTGAAAGCAAATTAAACTCAGCAATTGACGAGAACAAGGAACTAAAAAAGGAATTACGCGAACTTAATAAAGCTGTTGAATTTGTGAGTAATAATTATGATAAAATAGCCGCTGATCATCAAACATCAAAAACATCATCGATAAATGAAAATGCAAATTCTAAAATGATTAACAAATTGGCAGAACTTGAAGACAGAAGTCTACGCAACAACTTAAGATTCTGCGGGATTGAAGAAATTGAAAATGAAAGTGGGGAGTTTTTAAATTATAAACTTCAACTACACGGAAACTTTGAAATTGAAAGGGCGCATCGAGTTGGCAAAAAATTACCTGAAAACAATAAAAAAATAGATCGATCGTAGTAAGATTTCTTAACTACAGATACAAAGCCACGATATTAAGAAAAAATACGACGATGAAATTATGGACTCAAAAGGTTTACATAAATGAAGATTATAGTGATCATACGCTGGAATTGCGGAAAAAACTCCTAAATGAGGCAAAAGATTTAAGGGCGAAGGGTAAGTACGCTAAAGTTGTACATAATAAATTAATCATATGGGATTTATAAAAGAAATTCTTTGATCTCATTTCGAATATGCACCATGTTTCTGTTAAGCAGATTATATTAAAAAGATTACTAGTTTCTTCAATAAAATTACTGAAGATTTCAAATTTTTTTTTTAAACTTCGAATATTAATGTGAATTGTGTTAATATTATTTTGATCAAGAAATCCTTTAATTTCATGGGATTTATAAAAGAAATTCTTTGATTTCATTTCGAATATGGAAAAACAAAATTTAAATGGATTCTAATAAAACCTTAAATTTCGAATCTAGTTTTTATGATTTTTTTCGAACTAATGATTTCATATTAGACGAGGAATCTAATCCTGGTCTTAAATATTTTACTGATTCTGATGCTTTGCAAAATAAATGCATCTACTTTTATACCCATGAAATTAAAGGATTTCTTGATCAAAATAATATTAACACAATTCACATTACTATTCGAAGTTTAAAAAAAAAATTTGAAATCTTTAGTAATTTTATTGAAGAAACTAGTAATCTTTTTAATATAATCTGCTTAACAGAAACATGGTGCAGTTCGGATGACGTAAATTCTTTTACCAATTTTAAACTACCGGGTTTTAATGTAATTTCATTGGCACGAAAAACAAATAAGCATGGCGGAGGCGTTCTTATTTATGTTAAAAATAACTTACAATATTTTACCCGGCATGACATGAGCATCACTGATGCTGATAAAGAGGTTTTAACGATTGAACCTTTAACCAATAAATTAAAAAATAAAATTCTAAGTTGCTATTATCGACCACCTTCAGGTGAGATTAAAAATTTTAATTCGTTTTTATGTAATGACGTTATTAAAAAAGGTAACCGCGAAAGTAAATTAATCTACTTATTGGGTGATCTAAATTTAGATTGTTTTCAATACCACGTCAATAATAACATTAAAAAGTTTTATAATGGCATTCTCGAAAATGGTGCGATTCCTTTGATTAGCAAACCGACAAGAATTACTCAATCAACTGTTTCTTTAATTGATAATATTTTAACCGCTGATGTTTTTGACGTATCTTTAAAAAAAGGCATAATTAAAAATGACATATCTGATCATTTTCCTGTTTTCTTTTCTATAAATATAGATAATAAATTATTTCCTAATGAAAAACGAGTTTTCAAAAAGCGAATTTTTACAAATAAAAACCTTGAGTATTTTAAAGAATAATTATCTTTAATTGATTGAAACTTTATTAACGCCTCTGATAATACAAACTTAGTTTATAACTCCTTTTTCAAAACTTTCTATGATATTTACGACACTAATTTCCCTGAAGTTAATTTAAATCTCAAAGCTAAAAGTATTAAATCGTCTCGGATTACAAAGGGTTTGCGTAAGTCAAAAATTAAACAAAAATTATACATTAATTACTTAAAATGTAAAACAAATGAAAATAAAATTATATATAAAAATTACGCTAAACTTTTTGAAAGCCTCAAAAAAAAACAAAAAAAGAAAAATTATTTAAATTAAAAAAAATATTATTTAAATTAAAAAACTAGATAAATATAAAATTTAATTTTAAGCGCACTTGTTTTATAATTAGAGAAATTACTGGCAGCAAAAAAAAAACATCTCACCCTTTGCCAAACATGGTTAAACATAATGATAAGAGAAATTACTGGCAGCAAAAAAAAAACATCTCACCCTTTGCCAAATATGGTTAAACATAATTATGAATTTTTATATGATAAAAGACAAGTTGCGGAAGAGTTTAATAAATATTTTGTGTCTGTAGGACCAAATCTTGCAAAAAACATTCCTATAGCAAACAGCTTAATGATTGATCTATGTTTCCCTCTAAACTCTTACTTGAACTCTTTTGAATTATCTTTTGAAGAGTTTGAAATTGCATTTAAAATGTTGAAATCTAACAGAGCAGTAGGCCCTGATGGTATTAACGGCAACATTATTATAAGTTCATTTGATGTTTTAAAAGATATACTCTTTAAAATTTTTTCGATATCAATTAAACAGGGAATTTTTCCACAAGCTCTAAAATTAGCAAAAGTCATACAAATATTAAAAGGTGGTGACGTTAAGAATATAAGTAACTATCGTCCAATTTCACTACTTTCTGTATTCTCTAAAGTTTTAGAATTAATTTTGTACAATAAAATTTATAATCATCTTACTATAAACATTTTATTATACAGCAATCAATATGGATTCCAAAAAAACAATTCCACTGAACATGCCATTTTGCAATTTATAAGAAAAATATCTGACTCATTTGAAAATTCTCAATTTACTTTAGGTGTTTTCATTGACTTGGCAAAAGCTTTTGATACTATTGATCACAAAATTCTTTTTAAAAAGTTGGAGTGGTATAGAATTACTGGAAATATATTAATTTGGCTTAAAAGTTAACTGAATATTCGGAAACAATTTGTTTATGCAGATGATAACGTATCATCTAATTTGTTAAATATTTCATGTGGAGTTCCTTAAGGATCCATATTAGGACCCCTCCTTTTTCTAATATATGTTAATGAGCTACCGAAAGCTTCTAACCTAATGAAAATTATGTTTGCTGATGATTCTAACTTATTTCTTTCTCATAAAAACATTTTTTCACTTTTTAGCAACATGAACATTGAACTTGCCAAAATTTCCGAATGGTTTAGATTAAACAAACTATCATTAAATATTGATAAAACTAAATGGATTCTTTTTCATCCTTATGGTAATTAGCAACAGCTGCCTAGCAACTTACCCTTTCTTTTTATCGATAACATAATTATTAAAAGAGTTCTAGTGACAAGATTTTTAGGTGTATATATCGATGAAAATCTTAATTGGAAAAGCCATATTGCTAACTTGTGCAATAAAATTTCAAAGAGTATAGGCATTTTATACAAAATAAGAAACTTTCTAGATAAACATACCTTAATTCAGTTATATTATTTTCTAATTCATTGCCATATTAATTATGCAAACATTGCTTAGGGTAGCACTTATAAAAGTAAACTTAAACCTCCCTATCGGCAACAGAAACGCGTAGCACGCCTTATAAATTTCAAGGACCGTTTTGCTCACGCCAAGCCTCTTTTATATGATATAAAAGCACTCAATATACGTGAGTTAAATGTTTTTAATATTCTTTGTTTTATGTATAAATACAAGACCCACCTATCACCCGTTTCTTTTCGTAACTTGTATTTACAAATAGATAGAAATAAATATATTTTAAGGAACGATAATTTAATTCGACAACCATTTTCTCAAACCAATTTTGGAAAATTTTTTATTTCATTTCGCGGACCATTTTTATGAAATAGTATAGTTCTAAATACTTCTAAAGATTTTTCTCAAGAATGTAATTTTGATTCTTTTAAACAAAATCTTAAAAAACTCATTTTTTCAACTGATTACTTAACTACTTTTAAATTTTAAAATTTTTTGAAAATCCCTTATCTATATTAGTATATGTATATATTTAATGTATATTCTTTTTTATTTATTTATTTTTTTTTTTTTTTTATCCACAAGCAATTAGCGGTTTCTCTGTGACAAGACCTGATGGTCTTCTTTGAGTAATCCGCGTTCTTTATATTTATTTTTAATATTTATTTCTTAACAATATCTTGACTTGTTAACTTTTATTATTGTAACAAAGTTTTGTTTATTTAAATTGTAATAAATATTATAATAAAGAACAAAAAAAAGAAAAAAAAAAGAAACGTTACTATTGGTTAAACAATTTTAAGTTAACAAACTTGTAGAAGTTAATAACGGTTTATTAGGAAAGGTTTATATGCTTGGAAAGGTTTATATAATATAAGAGTTTAAAAAATCCCGAAGTCCCAATAATTATAAGGACAAGTGGGACTCCGAACTCCGGGTAAAAACAGGGACTCCTGGACTCCGGGCTCCGACTTCACATCCGTGATTTTCAGTGCCAAAGTTGATCGCGCCTTTTTGTAAATAACCCTTAAGTAATACGCGTGATGGTTTAAAAAAAAAACACAAAAAAACGCGTAATAATATTTTAAAATTACCTTGTCTTTTCGGTATTTATTACTTAATTAGTTTACACTGGTGACATCTTTAATGTTTTTTTGTATAAAGATTAACGTAATGAGTTTACCTTTATTTGGTAACATTTGCTAATAATTAGTACTTAACTGTAAGCCATTATAGCAGTAATACTGTTATACTAATAATAATTATATTCAGTAGATATATTTATATCTCCTGTAGATATATTTATTATTTATATATATACAGTAGATTCATTTATATCTACTAAGTATAGTATATATATAACTACTGATTATAGTTCACACTGCAGCTTCTAAATCATTCTTAAATATCTCAGTTTTACCAATTTTTTCATTTTTTTTTATTGAAATACCTTGTTAACTGTGTTAAAATTTTTATATAATATATAATGTATATAATATAAATAATAAATTTCATATAATATAAATAAAAATAATAAAAAAAATAATAATAATGGTAATAACAATAATAGTAATAATAATGATAATATATTTTGTTTGTATTTACATATGCAAATAATATTGCATACTATATATATATATATATATATATATATATATATATATATATATATATATATATATATATATATATATATATATATATATATATATATATATTGTTTTTACTATTATTATTATTGTTTTTATTATATATAATATATATAATATATATATATATATATATATATATATATATATATATATATATATATATATATATATATATATATATATATATATATAAATATATATATATATATATATTGTTATTATTAGAGTTTTTATTATTAAAATGTTTTCTTTATTCAAAGTTATAATTAAAATGAAATTTTAATCATATCTTATTATAAATGGAGAACACTGAAGACATTACAATAAAATACCAAAGGCTAGGGCAAGAGTACCAAAAGGTTTTTTATACTGATATAAGCTGATATTATTTTTTCTTTAATTTGTGGTATTATGTAATTTAGATGTAAATGTTTTTAAAAATTCTTTTTTCTTCTAGACACATCATTGGCCCTAATAAAGTTTTTTTTTATTATTATTATTACTATTATTATTATTACTATTATTATCATTATTGTTATTATTATTATTGTTATTATTGTTATTATTATTATTATCATTATTATTATTCTTATTATTATTGTTATTATTATTATTTTCTATAACATCTATTTTTATTAAGTGAGTTTTTGCAGTTGATAAGTAGAGAGAGCTTCAGTATTCTAGTTTATTTCTGATAAGAGTAGTATATGACAGTGCTAGTAGTTCTTTTGGAAGTAATGAGGATGCTTTTGTTAAAACACTTTATGTGCCATTGCATTTATGTATTGTAGAACCAATAAATTTTGTTTTAGAATCTGTAGCTATTTGGTTCCTCATATATATGTCAAGGCCGTAGATAACTTTTTTTGATGTTTGAGCTAAGTAACTTTGAAACATAAAGAAAACTCCATATTTAAGTATGTTCATCTATATGAGGATGCTATGCAAAAAATTGCAGTGTTTAGAGACTGGGACAAAAACAAAAACCCAAAATGTTAGCCTCCCCAGCCCCAAATAGGAGGGCAACGAGTCAAATTTGAATTTTTTTTTGACTCCTTGCGCTCCTATTTGGGGCTGGAGAGGGGCTAATGTTTTGAGGTTTTTGTTGGTCTCAGTCTCCAATCACCGCAATTTTTTGCATAGCATCTTCATTCCTCATATAGATGAACATACTTAAATATGGAGTTTTCTTCATGTGTCAAAGTTGCTTAGCTCAAATATCAAAAAAAGTTGTCTACAGCCTTGTACGTAATTTAAAAACCATGCTAATGTTTTTGTACTTGAGCCTATATCTTGTATAAAAAGTAATTGGTGTGTAAATCTGTGGCACCAGATAAAATGTCTGTGATAAGTGATTGAAAAGTGTTCCATTTGTGCTACTGTGCATTGATTTATACCAAGAGCTCATTGCAAGAGCTTGTTTAGCAGCTTAAGTTTTTCCTAAATCAAATTGTTCTTTATAATAAGATGTTGATTGCCTTTGCCATGTCAAAGATCAGCTAATTATTTGGATAAATTTAGGTCTCTAAGATGTTTTTAGTTTAGACCAGACTTGTTGATTAGAAACATGAACATAATCTTTATTACCTACATTTAGAAGCCTGTTGCAACTCCTTTTTCATGAAATATTTTTTGTTCTGATGATTCAACAGGGGTATCATGTAAATCCTCAAATATAAGGACAGGAAAGTCATTTATAGTTCCAAATTGAATTGCTAATGGTTTAAAGACTTAATCCACTTGGTGTTGAAAAAATTTTACATAACTTTTTTTTTTACTTAATCTACTCTTTTTCTATCTTTGACAATCAAAAAAAAAATAAAATGTTTTTATGCTGTTGTTGCCTTGACTTAGCATAAAATAAAAACTTTAAATTATTGGTCATTCAAAGATTCATTTGATTTAACTTATTATTTAAATCAGGTTTTACATATATTATATATATATATATATATATATATATATATATATATATATATATATATATATATATATATATATATATATATATATATATATATATATTACATATTTTACATTTTCAGATGTTTTTACATATTATAAATATGTACCAGGTAATTCCATTTTTACATTCATTACCAGGTAATTCCATGTTAAAGTAGAACAAAAAATTATATTTTTTCACCTGGCTTTTTTTGGGAATGCTGAACCCAAAATTTGTTGCATAATGTAGAAACAGGTTATTATGACAGTACACATTCATGTTCTATTTTCCCAAGTCATTGAGACTTATTGACTATACCATAAACTGACTGAGGACTGCCCACAATTAGAAATACAATGGACTGTCAAACACTCCAAGGAATTCCAGCATCATCGGGAAGAAGATCACCTAGAATTTGCAAAGTTGATCTGAAATTAATGTGTTGGATGGCACTAGAGCTGGGTTTAAAAAGAGAAAGCATTAAAAAAGAGTTTAAGTCAAACTGATACTAGTTGCAAATACCAGTTTTCTTGATAATATAAAAGCAATATAGCTGCAGTATTGTTGCAAGTGTTGTAGACTTTAGCACCAAGCCACTAATAATGGTCACAAAAAAATTCCGTTTTAGCTCATCTTTGAAATTATACAATTGAACACTAGACAACACTCAGTTTTAGATGACTTTGCTAAAAATTTTATAAATATGAAGAGAGTTTTTTATTTTACTTTACAGGCAGGCTTCATAAAATCAAATTGGATACAGCAAGTTCCAATACTGCAAAGGGAAATTTCTAGTACCAGGTGAGAAGTTTTGTTCTCAATGCGGGCATAAATTATCATCAAAGAAAGAATCAGAAAAGATGGAGATAAGATTTATTAAAGATGGTATGGATAAAAAAGAAGTGGGTCAAAAGAAAAACAAGTTTTCTGTAATGTCCTCCAATATAATTGCTATGTTAAAGAAAATAAGGATTGTTTTCGCTTTTTAAAAATGATGCTCAAAGTGAGGTTGATGAGCATCTCATCTCATCCCTCCTCACTTTGAGCACTGGAAACTGGTCTTAGATTGCTAAAGTAAACAAAAATGCAAAGTAACATGGTTATTAAGATTAAATTCTTTTTTTTTAAATCTTTAATGAATGAAATAACAAAAAAATGTTATGACTTTTTTTATTTTTTTGTATGGAAAGGTGTTTTGAAAAATCAAGATTGCTTGGAGCATTTGGTTTGCTTAGCAGCAACAAAAGATGGGGGGGGGGGCTGCTTGTTTTTAACATGTAAATGTAATCAAAAGTAGTTATAATGTCTTTCTGCAAATGTTTGTAGCTTACAATAACTCAAAAGAATTCACATTTAATATGACAAATAAAGTTATAAAAGTTACGATAAAAATTAAAGTTAAAATTAAATAAAAATTAAAGTGCAAATAAATTATGCTTCACATTTCTGTTGTCAACAATAAATAAACTAGCTGCATCATTGAATCTATTGTTGATAATTACTTAATTTTGATTTAAGTGGAGTGATTAGGAAATTTTGCTAAATAAGATCTTTTTCTCTCATTTTATATTGAAATATCTATCTAAGAAAATATTGAATCTAGACTTTAACTATGAGTATGCATCTAGACTTTACCTATGAATGTGCATCAACATTTGTAAAAAAATTGTTACTACAAAATAATTATATTTTATTAATAAAGTTCTTTTGTAATTTATGTTTATTGTTTTTTATTTAACTATTGTATTCTTTATATCTTACATTTATAGTTATGATAATCTTATTTTTATTATTTTAGGCTAGAGCCCAAATTACTGTTCTTAAAAAAGCTGTTATTGATGAACAAGCTAGTAGTAAAGCAACGCAGGTTGAATATTTTGGATTAAAAATTTTTTCTTAGACCAAATAAACCTATTTTTTGTTGTTGTTGAAAAATCCTAGTTTTAGATAACTGTAGATACCAGAGATGTTTGTATAACTTAAATAATTTAAAATCTTCCAGGAGATTCTCAAGCAACGTGATCAAGAAATCAGAAAAATTCAACAAGATATTGATAGTTTAGAATTTAGAAATTCACAGGTTACAATTTTATTCTATTTGTTACATTTTTAATATTTTACTTTATTACAATAAAGATAGTCATAACTATTATTAGACTTACCATATATCCTGTTTTGACCATAATTGTCCTGGCTTCATACCATTTGTCGCAGTGCCCCAACGATTTTTATTTTGCCCTGTTATTGTCTTATTGGCTTTATTAATGAATATGTATGAATATGGATTTTAAATCTGATCATGGTAAAATATCTAAAATATAGACTGATAAGCTAGTTTCAACATTGCAAGATTGATAAAAAGCAGATTTTTGTTTTGACAATTGTAACACAAGTTTTGGTGGAGTACATAATAATGGTAAAAATAAAATACACATGCTCTAACATACACAGGCTCAGAACGTTGTGTTAATACTGTTGATATTGGTTGTGGTGCACATATTGTGCAAAATACACTTTAGTCTGCTATGGATAGTCTATCAATCAAAGTTCTTGTAGTAAAAATACATAAGTATTTTCATATCTACACAATTCAAGTAACTAAATTTAAAGAGTTTTGTGATTTTGTAGATGTGGAATACAACAAAACAAGTACTATATTTCTTTCTCTGTTGCTGGCTTGGTTACATTTGAAGCACTAAAGTCATATTTTATTTCTCTAGAGAACTGTCCATCTACTTTGCAAGTCTATTTTGAAAGTGAAACAGATGAGTTATATTTGTATGTATGGACAGCTAAATAATTTTAACAAAACTATATTCACTGTGAAAAAAAGTCAAGTGAATGTAACAAAAAAAAAAAATTCCTGTATACTTAGGCTGGTTCTTCTAATGATTTTAACAAAACTATATTAGTTATGGAAAAAAGTCAAGTGAATGCAACAAACATTATTTTAGTACTAAAAAATTAAAATCTAGTCTCTAAATCACATAATGAATTGGGAGGATATTGTATGGTCTGCTGAAGCTCTAAGCTTTAAAAACTGCTTTACTAAAGTCATCCTCGAAGGCCAACATTCTTCTTTATTTCCAGTAACTTCTGGGGTACCTCAAGGTTCTATTCTTGGTCCTATTTTGTTTATTATCTACATTAGTGATCTTCCCGACAACCTTACATCTAAAGTAGCTCTTTTTGCTGATGACTCAACTTTATATTCCTGTCTTGACAAAAATCTTATCTTTTTGATCGCTTAGAACAGGCAGCCAATCTTGAATCTGATCTCACTTCTGTAACTGATTGGGGCTCCATTCTCTACCTCTACAAATCTCTTAATTATCTCTGTATATTTGCTGGTTCTTCTAATGATGTTCTTTCTCTTCTAGACAAGATCCAAAAACGCATTGTAAACGTAGTTGGATCTGGTCTATCTTTTAAGCTTAAGCCTCTTTCCCATCGTCATAAAGTTGCATCTCTTTCTCTTTTCTACAAACACTATAATGGCCGCTCCTCAAAAACTTTTATTTTTAGTTTTTTTCTCTGTAAAAGACTAAACAAATATAAAATCTTTTAGTTTTTTCCCCCGCACTTTAACCCTTTGGAACTCTCTCCCATCTTCATATTTTCCTGACTTATACAACCTTCAACTTTTTAAGTCTTCTGTCAATTGTTTCCTTGCTCTAAAACTCTATTCTTTTTTTCCTAGTAACTCCCAACTTAATAGTGGTTGCTTGCAGCCTTGTTGGGAGTGAATCAGAATAAAAAAACAACAAAAAAAAAACAACAACATACATGGTTAAGATGATTAACAAAAAATTAATATTGAGAGTCTTTTTTATGAGATGCCAAGTGCAAAAACTTGTTTGTTTTTTTTGCATCAAAAAAGTAAGAATAGAGTTCATAGAAGATATTTGCCTATGTTGACAAATTGGTCCAATTATTCAAGCATTTTCATGAAAAGTATATTACATACCCAATCTGGTAAAACTTGCTGAATACATTTTATTACTACTATATGAGTCATGGTAAGTTATTCCATTATTCTACATACTTTTAAGACTAATGCCACATTTTTTTCAACTTTTTATACCAATTGTAATTAAACATTTCAAGCAGGTATTCTAAATATTATTTAGATAGATACTAATATCCAAGGTACTAATATCTGCTGATAAATGATGCTGAATCGCTACCATAGCTTTTAGGGTTTTTTAAAGTTAATTATTTAAAAAAAATTTTTTTCATAGCTTCAAATGGTAGACAATATGTATAGTTTCTCTCTCTCTCTCTCTCTCTCTCTCTCTCTCTCTCTCTCTCTCTCTCTCTCTCTCTCTCTCTCTCTATATCTATCTATATATATATATATATATATATAAAAATAAATATATATATATATATATATATATATATATATATATATATATATATATATATAATTATTTTTCTACCACTTACTAAAAAATATTGATGTAAGGAATAAGTATAGAAAGGGTGGGTGAGTAACTGGTTTACCAAGACATGATTTTACGGGTCAGCCGGACAACTTTCAATTATTGCTTAAAGTAAGCTTAGCTTACTTTAACTTTCTCTCAAAAAGAGAATAATCTTTCAAGATACATCTTTCAATACACTAAGTGTGAAATATGGGAATACTGATACGTGGAGTGGAAATATTGGGAATGACCTAATATTCTAATAAAATAATTCAAAGTTTGTTTAAGATAGTTTTCTTTTTTTCAGCTTTCAAAGCGTGTTGAAATCTTGCAAAATGAATTAGATAGCTATGAAAAAAAAGGAAATAAAAAAGTGAGTGTTACTACACTATTTTACTATGTTTTAAAATGTATATTTACAACTAAATATATTACTTTCTTATGTTTTTTTATAAGTAATTTACTGTTACCTGTATTTATTTATTGTATTTTATTTGGTTTGTATTGTAGCAATTATTTACAAATATGAAATAAAATTTTTTATTTTTCCCAAAATTGGTTGGAAAGTTCGAATAAAAAAATTTACATAATGATTAAACCAATAGAAAAAGCTTAAAATGCACTAACTTTAGTAACTATTAAATAAAAAAACATTAAATAATTTTGTTCTCTTTTTTCTAATCTTTAAATTTGATAGAATAAAAATTGATTAAAAAAATTAAATAATGTAATAATAATAGTTATAATATAGTTAATAATAGTTTTCAATCAAGCACATATATATAGGAGCCCCCTTGCATTTTCTCAGTCCATCTTTTTTGTTAGTTACAAAAGATTTTTGACTAGATTTTCATATGTTTTTAACAATTTTAAGAAAATAAACTGTATTGTATAATATGTATATTGTATATAATATATTGTGTTAACAGAGGGTGAATAAAAAACAAAAACAATTTTTTAAATAAAGAAAAAAACTCAAAGGACTGTCAAATTATATTTGAGATCTAAATGAAAAAAATATTAGTTTTGAATTAAACTGGTCTATTCTAAAATTAGCACCTACCTTCAATAATCTTTCCAAAAAGTTTGCAAGAAAAAAAAAAGGTTATCCTTTGGATTAAAGAAATCTATTATCATTGAACATAATTAAAATTTTTTTCTACTTTTCGACTGATAAAAATATTGCTGGCCTAACAATTGTGAAAAGTCTTGTTTACAATAGGTTTCATTGAGTCTGTTTATATTTATGCAAAATATATGCAACTGAGGATCGAGAAACACCTGTCAGTTTTAAAATGTCAATTTGTAACAATGAAGGATTTTGAAGAAAAGTTTCTAAAACTTTTTTTCAAAAGTATAATGTTTGTTCATTTCTGATAACAATGATAACCATTACTTATTATCATTACTTTCAAACAGCAATACATTAGCTTCCATTTGCAAAAAAAAAAAAAAATATTTGTTAGGTAGTTTTTTAGTAATGATTAAAGTGTGTTGAATGTCATTGTGTTCAATCGATAAATAAAACATTAGAGTTGATTTCTAAATACAGACATGAGTATAAGAACCTTTTAAAAAATCATGAAAACAAACAATCAAATAAAAATTATTAATTTTTACAAAATACTGTTAACTTCCTGCTTACAAAAAAGTTAATAAAAAATTTATTTTAATAATTCCTTAATTTCCTGTGAAATAATTTTTTCTTCAGTTCAAATCTTTCAATATTTTGACAGTTTTCCTAATGATACTGCTGAAGCAGAAACCTCCTCCCTTCTCATAATTCCCTTCTCCTGCTCCATACCACTGCTGCACTTGTTCTAAATTTAAAAAAGTTCTCTTTAGCGTATAATGAACATTTAAGGTATCAGGTTAAAGATGAATATTATATGCATGAACTTTAGAGTGGCACAGGAGATTAAACTCCATTTTCTAATGATATATTGCTGAGACAAATTATGCTTGTTTCAAGTTCAAAATTAAAAAAAAACTTTAGAAGTAACTTTTTTTTTATACTTCCGTTTTTTATACTTCCATTTAGAAGGTTAATAAACTTACACAATTTTTATGTTAACAATTAAATTTGATAGATCCTAAGTTCTTTTAAAATTTATTTCAAAATTTTTGAAAATTTTGAAGTGATACATAACATGATTAAAAAACAATTTCATTCTTGATTAAGTTTCTATTAATAAATTGTAAATTTTTGTGTAGGCCACCAAAACCAAAATTGGTTACACAAACTCTTGTTTGTTATGGCATGATAAATACTACTTATAGGAAATGTTTAATCTTGATATCACTATAAATATAAATGAAAGTATTAAAAAAATCGTTTTGTGTTTTTCACATTCTATTTGAAATATCTTGTTTTCACATTCTATTTGAAATATCTTGTTTTCACATTCTATTTGAAATATCTTGTTTTCACATTCTATTTGAAATATCTTGTTTTCACATTCTATTTGAAATATCTTGTTTTCACATTCTATTTGAAATATCTTGTTTTCACATTCTATTTGAAATATCTTGTTTTCACATTCTATTTGAAATATCTTGTTTTCACATTCTATTTGAAATATCTTGTTTTCACATTCTATTTGAAATATCTTGTTTTCACATTCTATTTGAAATATCTTGTTTTCACATTCTATTTGAAATGTCTTGTTTTCACATTCTATTCGAAATATCTTGATACTTTTATTAAAAGTTCATTTCTAATTTAGAATTTTATTTGGCAGTTCTTAAAAGTTTTAAGAATGCCCAAAAAAACTTCCTTAATTAGAAAGAAAAAAAAATTGTATTTTGTAAAGTATTTTTTTGTGTTATTTAATCATTAAAATTTAGTTGCATAGAAATTTTACAATCAACTAAGCAATTATTAATACTTTATTGCAATGAAGTAATCTTGTTTACTTTTTTTTAGCAATCTTCTCAAACAAAAAATGTAATACATGAACAAGAGCTTCAAATGAAAATTAAAGAAAATGAAAGACTGCATAAAGAGCTTCAAAACTTCAAGGAAGAAAATTTGTTAAATATTCAACTTCTTGAATCCAAACTTGAAATACTTGAACAAGAAAAGCAAAGTTACGACAAAACAATTGAGGATTTGAATTTGAAAAATAATTATGCAGTTGATCACCTAAAAGAAGAGTTAAATTGTTTGCAAGAATGTTTAAAAAAAAGAGATGAAGATTTAAATCTTGCAAATATTACAGCAGAAAAGTAGTTAGTAGCCATTTTTTCTGATTAATTTTAAGATAAATTACTTACATAAAATATGTGATGCATTATTATGTTGGAGTTGTTTACCCAATATTTTATTCTTTCTGTTTTTTTTGTTTGTTTTTTTTTTGATTCTCAAATAGTTAACAATGATATAATATTTGAACACAGTATATATACAATAGTTATAATATAAACACAATATATATAATCAATATTTTAAAAACAAACACATTACATATACAATAGTTATAATACAAACACGAATAAAAAAATTTACTCAGCATTTTTAAAGTAGTTGGTCAGCTTTACAAGAATAAAAATTTTTATTCACGTATAGTAAAAGCAAATGCTTTTTTTTTTTTTTATTCACCCTAATATATAAACAATAGTTATAAAACAAACACAATATATATATAAAATAGTTTGCTAAAATAATTTAATTTGCTAAAATTTTCTTGATATTTAGTAAACTTCAATTAAACAGTATTCATCAAGAGCTTCGATGTAAACTTGGTAACATGTTTTACTTTTTTCATTTATATATCTACATATTTTCACTACATATATATATATATATATATATATATATATATATATATATATATATATATATATATATATATATATATATATATATATATATATATATATATATATATATATTCATATAGCCTGCTGTTACAAAAAAGTGCCACTGCATCAACTGAGTGTTAGGTTTGGGCAAGCTATCTATCATTTAAAAAAAAAACTTTAAGTTTTTAAACTTTTACTAGTCTGGTTTATTAGCATTCTTTTTAAAACTACAGTTTATATATATATATATATATATATATATATATATATATATATATATATATATATATATATATATATATATATATATATATATATATATATAGATCTATAGTTTGTTGTCTTTGGGAAGAGCGGAAGGAAAAAAGTGATTCTTACGCCAACACATAGGTCACTTTTAATAACTTTTTACTTTCGTCCAACATTTGCGTGTTGGACGAAAGTAAAAACCATTAACTTAATTACAAATAAATCGTTTTTTAAAAAAACCACAAAAACGCAAATTTAATTGACCAGAATGTTTTAAAAACATTCTGAATGTTTTTAACAATATAAACAATGTTTTTATTTTTATTTTTTTAATAAAATGTTTTTATTTTTAATTTTTTTAATAAAATGTTTTTATTTTTATTTTTTTTTATTGTAAATCATGCGCGGAGTGTTGCTACATCGACTATCTTATAGCCTGACTCGCAAGGGAGTGCTGCTACATCGACTGACAAATAGCCTGACTCGCAAGGGAGTGCTGCTACATCTACTATCTTTTAGCCTGACCCGCAAGGGAGTGTTGCTACATCGACTGAGGGTTTGGTTGGGGCAGAAAATATCTTTTTTTTGTTTTACAATTTATTTTTAGAATTTATACTCTATTTATACTCTAAAACTGCTATTTTTTCTTGAAAAAGAAATCTGGTCTGATTAAACTGTCAATATAAATAAGTATTACTGTTTAAGTATAAGTTACTTTATAAAATAAGTTGTTACTGTTAAGGTATAAAGCACAGGTATAAAAAAAACTTTTTATAAAAAGAACTTCAATGATAACTTGCTTTTTTTAATAAAATTTTAAAACTATTTTAATATACATTTATGTTAAAAGAATTGGTGCCTCTTACTGAATGGCAATCAGTTTTTGTCTCCCCTTTTCTTTGTCTTCCCTCTTCACTAAATGGCTTTTTGTTTCTGATCAAAGCTTGATTCTGAACAATTATTGAATTTTCTGAACAATTATTGAAAGTAATCCATAAAAGTTTTAAAATTGGTCAATAAAAAGATAAAGGGCAGTTCAGCAAGTTTGTTATTGTTCTTATTCAAATTTAACAACATAAAATAACTTTAATGACTGAAAATAAACCATAAGATCTTACCAACTAAATGTAAGAAGCTGCAGGTTTTTTTCAAGGTGAAGTCCACTCTTTTTTTTATCAAGGTGAAGTCTTTTTAAGGTTTCTCTTTTTAAAAAATTCAAATTTTTAGACTTATTATAGTGTGTAGAAACAGATTGGTAGTGTATTGGAACAGTTTATTATAGTGTGTAGAAACAGATTGGTAGTGTATTGGAACAGTTTATTATAGTGTGTAGAAACAGATTGGTAGTGTATAGGAACAGTTTATTATAGTGTGTAGGAAAGTTGTGAGAAAAGAACTTGCACAACATTTTTTTCTTGTCATCTCTGAGTTCTATATCTGCAAGACATAATAGAACCAAATTCCACATATATCTCTCCATTGATTTAAATGTTCCTTCAATCCTGTTCAATGCAAAAATATTTTTAGCTTCTGATGATTCTACTCGCTTTATTTCTTTCCTTTTTTTCGGCCAGACTTTTATTTCTTGAAAAAGTAAAATGAATAGTAAAGAAGACAGTACAAAATAGAAAAATAAACTCTGCCATTCTATTAATTTATTTTTTGTAAACTATCCACTGGTTACTACAAAATTTTAGATAATATTAAGACTTTACCATAGTACATGCATAGGAAATAGATCTTGCAACATAAACATTTATATTTGGACATAATTGTGTTGCAAAGGTAAAAATTTTCGGTAAATTTTGAAAAATGTTAATTAAATGTTAATTGCTGAAAAAAAAAAATAGCATTCAAATGTATTAAAAGGTTTTATCACATGTAATATAGCTGTTAAAATATATATTTTGTGTACTTTTATTTAATCAGCTGACTATTCTCATTTACAACTTGAGATCAAATCTATTTTATTCATGTTTAATAAGAAAAGTTTTAATGACACCAGATTATAGCATTTAAATTGTAGAACAAACACTCAAAACCATTTCAAAACTTACAATAATAAAAATTGTGTATCTGGCTTTTAGAGAGGAATAAAACTATTAAAAATAATATTGGGACATTTTTTATTTTAAGCTTAATGATATTACCCAATGTCAATAAGCTTAAAATAAAAATTTGTTTAATGTAAAACCCTATTATCTAGGAATTCTGCTAACTTTTTGATCCCTGATCATTACAACAGGGTCTCATTTGCTTGTTTTGCATTGGGGCCTCTACATTTTTAATTAATGCCTTTTAATGAGGAAAATTCATTTTTTTGGACATCCACACCAAAGTAAAATGAAGCAGGCATTATTTTCCATTCACATTTTTTGTTTTCAATGGAATGTTGAGAGGCATGTTTTGATGTATTAAAATGAAGGTTGAGTCAAAAATAGTTGGTTGATTAAATACTAGGTTTCATATCTTGTTTTCCTCAAGTTGTTTTGGCCAACTCTTTAATGCTTAAATCAATTAATAATTGGTGGTTAGGTTAAAGATGTGGAAATGACTTAGCAAGTGCAAATAAAGTTCACATACTCTCTGGAGACTAAGATGGTATTTTGTGGGAACACCACCTTGGTCTCCAGAAAGTATATTGGCTAGATCCAGGGCTTGACATGTGTGTCCAGGATGTCTATGTAGATGTCAAAATCAATTTGCAGTCCGGATTTGATAAAAACTGGAGGCATTTTTTTACCAGTCAACTGTAAAAAACCTCTCTTCCAAGAACAGTTTTATTACTATACTTTTTTAGAATATTAAAAACTTTATTATATTTTTTAAGTGTTTTGTCTTTTAAAGTGTCTGTAATCAGGTGCCACTTCACCCTTTCACTTCACAGCAACTTGTGAATCATCAACTTCCAAGCAACTTGTGAATCACCTCTTCACCTCTTGGCTTGGCCTTGAGGTCCAGCTTCACCCTTCCAATCATTTTCTCATTGATAACTCCTTGGACATGGGTGAGGCATTCATGTACAGCTCGATTATTTAGTAATTCTGGCTTGCCATGTTGATAAAATTAATACTTTTTATTTATTTTGATCAATGACCCACAGAACTCTAAAGTTAAAATAAAAAAATGAACCATAAAAGTCTAAAAAATTAAAATTTTAGGTGCCAAGGTTTCGAATGTAGTGCCACATACTGTATATAAGCTCATACTTATCTAAAAATTTTAATAAATTACCATAATGAGATTTTCCCTTATCTTGTTCCATTGGTGGCATGCCAAAAAGTTTTAAATTTCCATTAATATTTACCAGAATCTCTCAAAACTCTCTGTTGTTGTTTTATATTTTTATTAATATCCTGCAAAATCTTTTTATCAAAATATGCAATTGTTAGAAATCTGCTTTGAGTTTTTAAAATATCTTTTCAATTGAATTCAACTGAATTTGTTCATAGCAATTTCTTTTTTCCAGTAGATTTAGAAAGTAAGAAATCTTTCGAATTTCTACAAGAACTGAAAACTGTGTCATACAACGACTGCATCATTTCTTGATGAAATATTTAAAGAAACCTGTTGATCTTTTTTATGTTGCATATCTGAGTTGTATTAATCTTGTTTCCATGTTTCTTCATCAGAGCAATTATTAGGTTTTCCAATCCAAAAAAGTTTTTTGGATTAGAAAATGATATTTCTAATTTTGCTACTATAGATTTTTTATAAAATTTTTTTCAGAGCTTTTTTCCATTAGATCAGTTGTCAGTTTAATAAAATAGATTTTTTTTTTTAAAAAAAATCCAATTTTCAAAATAAAACTCAAAATAGATTTAGAAACAGCCAAAAAAATTAATTTCTCCAAATACCAGCACTAATTGGGTTGAAATAACGCAACAAGGTGCTAAAAAAACCAGCCAAGCCAATCTGTTTCTGTTTTTTTTTTTTTTTTTTCTATTATTACAATAATACTAGTAATGTTTTTTTTTTATTTCTCTTTTCAATAACTTTTTTATTTTCAATAACTTTTTTATATTATTTTTTATCACTACTATACATTTTGTCTTAAATTTATAACGTTTTGAATTTTTAATGTTTCTTTTAGAAATATCGACAAATCTTATAAAAGAAAAAATACCATTTTCTGACTATGGTAAGTGTTTCTTTGAATAACTTTTTTTTTTCTTACTTTGAGTACCATTTTCTGACTATGGTAAGTGTTTCTTTGAATAACCTTTTTTCTCTCTCTTAAATTCCTTTATTTGATAAATGTGTTACGCAGTAGTATTTTACTGTTAAGTAAATATATTCCTGAACCTTTATTCTTTGTGTTTGTACCAGGTAATGATAATAAATCCAAACAACTATTAGTTAATTACAATTTATTTTGAATTATTATAAACTCTTCAATTAATATAACAGATACTATTTTACATGTAGCTTAATGTTCCTTATACTTAATATTCTACACAACTTCTTATATAACTCCCAACTCTTCATACAACTTGTAACCTTATAATTCTTCTTAATATTTCTTCTTCTCAATGTCAAACTCTATTTCATCTTCCTCTTCTCTGTTTATATCATATCAGATTTATCAGACGTGTTTCAGTCCAATTGTTCTTAATCGAGTTTGACTGTTAGACACTTCACGGTTCAATGCTTTGTTTAACTATTGATTGTTATTTTACGCTTGACCAGTTGTTACCTTAGTAACAAATGTGATAATTTTAAATTTTAGATAACGTTTATTTCAATGAGTTTAACATACCAGCTTGCGACAGAGAGCATCAGGTAAAAATTTAATGTTGTAAATTGTTATTTGATTTTGAAAATTGACTTAATATTAATATTTTCATATCTTTTTTGTCAGTTCCATAAAGATAAAGGTTTTGGATAAAAGAAAAATAATAAAATTAACCATAAGGGTGACCCAATAAAGCAAAAAAAAAAAAAATTAATGCTGAGGTGTCCTATTGATTTCACGAAGTAACATGAGTTCTCATGCACAATTTTAAGTGATCTGTAGGCTTGTAACAGCTACAAGTAAAAATCTATTTTTAAAAGGAATTAAAGATTTTGTTTTATAAATATGTTTAAGACATTTGATAAGATAATTCCAAACACAGGAAATAGTGGAATATTGCTGATCTGCTATAAAAATGCTTTTGTTTTTATCATTCATATTATTTTATTCATAATCATATTGAACTTGCCCACCAACATCATCATCAACATCCCCCTCCCCCCCTCCCCTTCATTAAAAGATTAATACTAATTATGCAATATGAAGTGCAAAGGGAATGATGGACCTTGCAATTTATGTGACCGGAGATTACTGTTTGCTCTAGAGTAAATAGTTTAATAATGTAAATAATTCTCCCTCCTGTGGTTTTAGAACTATGTTGTTTCTGAAGTTTGGGGGATTCTTTATAAGTTATTACACAACTTATAAAAAATCTCCCCAAAAAAATATTTTACTGTTGGGAACAGCTACAAGTAAAAACTGAGTTTTTACTTGGAGCTGTTCCCAACAGTAAAATATTTTTTTGGGGGGATTCTTTATAAGTTGTGTAATAGATAGGAAACCTAAGCATGTGGAATTTCTGAAAATGTAAATTTTGACTAAACTTGGGCCCCCTTATTAGCCATGGTTTTTAGTATAGAATTTTAAATAGATTTTTCTACCCTTTTTAATTTTAATGCAATGGTTTGAGAAAATTAAAATAAAAAATAAAAAAAAATAATTGTTTTGATTTTCAGCATGCCGTTCAAAATATTTTAGATGTTTTAACAAGTCATTTAATAGTTTTCATGGCAGCACTATCAGACTATCACACATATTTAGAACAGGTAATAATTTTTTTTATTTAAGTTTAAATAAATTTTTATTTTTTCTATTTTATGCTTTATTATGTTGTTATTATCTGTCATTTATTCCTAATTTTATAACTATTAGAGATTAAGGGTTTGTTCAATGGACATTAAGCAAGAAGATGTTAACAGCATAAATATGAAAGTAAGTTTATTATGTGAAAAATTATTTTAACATTATTTGTGTATATAAAAATAGCATATATATGTATAAAAGTTATATATATATGTATACATATGTGTATACATATATATAACTTTTTAATATAAATATTCCCATGTACGCATGCAGGTATGAATTTATGTATCAAAATATATATGTATATATATATATATATATATATATATATATATATATATATATATATATATACATATACATACATGTTGTTATTATCTGTCATTTATTCCTAATTTTATTATATATATATATATATATATATATATATATATATATATATATATATATATATATATATATATGTATGTATATGTATATATATATATATATTGGTACCAATATATATATATATATATATATATATATATATTGGTACATACATATATACCAATATATATGTGTGTGTATATAAATTTATGTGTGTAGTATATATGTATGTACCAATATATATATATATATATATATATATATATATATATATATATACATACATACGTACGTACGTACATACATACATACATACATACATACATACATACATACATACATACAAACATACATACATACATATATATATATATATATATATATATATATATATATATATATATATATATATATATATATATATATATATATATATATGTATATATATATATATATATATATATATATATATATATATATATATATATGTATATACATATATATATATACATATATACTATACATATATACTATACATATATACACATACATATATATATATGCATATATACATATATGCATATATACATATATACATATATGCATATATATATATATATATATATATATATATATATATATATATATATATATATATATATATATATATATATATATATATATATATATATATACATACATATCTTTCTTTTTCTATCCAAATTATAAATATTTCATTCAAGTTACTAATGAATAGATAAATTTAATCTTTTTTTTATCCCTGCAAAGCTAATATAAAAAGTCTTTAAAAACATTTTTTAAATATTAGCCCTACTTTTATATTATTACATATTTTTGTTGCTTAGAGAGTGTTTATGATTTTTGGTTTCTAAGTGTACTTCTATTATAATTAGGGTGGCACAATTTTTTCCATTATTGAAGATTAATTTTTATTGCCAAATGTGTTTCAGACTTATGAACTATTAAGCTAAACTTTTATTTGTATTTTTAGTTGCATTTTTGAATTTTTTTTTGTTAAAATTTTTCAACTTAAACTTACTTTGTCTTTTTTCCTTTTTAGTTTTTAAAAGGGAAAAAAGATCATTAGGTTTAACAGTTAATTAAATTGCAAATGCAATTTTATTGATAGTTTAAATTGTTGATGAAGTATAAGGTTGGCATAAAAAGTTTCAATGAAATAAAACTTCTTATGTGAGCAAACTGAATTTATTATTCATCTAAACTATTTTAAATTTTTTGTTAACTGGTTTCTGTATTTATTTGCAGTATCTTGTATACTCACCATGACACTCTGAAATCATATTATAAATACAAAATTATTATTTTTTTTACTTTATTTTTTTTATAAATTTGTTATAAATATTTTTTATTTTGTCATGTGTTATAATCATGAATTTTATTTTAGCTCTGTAACCACTTACTTAACAATGCTAAACACTCTCGTAAAGTTCAACAGGCTTTAAGAAATTTAAAAGAACAATCTCAAAATGAAACTTTTTTATCTTTGGTAATTTTTTATTTTGATAAAATTTATAACCAAATCATAATGTATGATAATGATGGGATGATGATGATGATGATGATGATGATGATGATGATGATGATGATGATGATGATGATGATGATGATGATGATGATGATGATGATGATAATTATAATGGTGATGATGATGTTAATAATGATTATGTTGATGATATTGGTGATGATGATGATAATGATAGTTATGGTAATGATGATGATGATAATGATGATGATGGTGATGATGATGATGACAATGATGACGATGATGATGATGATGATGATGATGATGATGATGATGATGATGATGATGATGATAACAATAATGATGGTTTTAGTAATGATGGTGACATGGTGATGATGATGATAGTTATGGTGATGATGATGATGATGATGATGATGATGATGATGATGATGATGATGATGATGATGATAATGATGATGATAATGATGATGATGATGATGATGATGATGATGATGATGATGATGATGATGATGATGATGATGATGATGATGATGATGATGATGATGATGGTGATGGTGATGGTGATGGTTATTGTGGTGACAATGATGAAAAAAGCAATAAAAATAAACTTTTAAAGTTTTATTGAAGGTTCTTTTTAGAAGAATTATGCTTTAGAAAAACTACTTGTTTTTTAAAGCAACCATTATTGTCATCAAAATAATTGTGGATTTGCATATGAAACAAATGTACATAGAAAATAGTTGTGTGGTTGCATATGAAACAAACGTACATAGAAATATAAAAAATAATCTTGAATTATAAAGTGCCATCTGTAAAGGGCATTTTCTTTCAATTACAATGATTTTAATTGTTAGTATGAAAATTCTAAAAATGAATTATTTAGAAGAAAAAAAGTCAGAACAACAAAAAACAAAGTTTTAAACAAGGATTTTTCAATTGTTAAAGATGATTTTATGAAGAATTCAACACAGAATTATTTGAGTTTTAAGCAAGTGAAAATATCTAAAAGCAATACTAAAAGCGTTTAAAATGTGGCAATAAACAGCCTGGTGTAAAATATGTTTGCTATTATAAATTAACAAGAAAACTTTTTTTATTACTATTTAATGAAAAATGTTTATGCTTGTAGAATATTTTTTCCAGAGCTGCTTTAAATTCTTCAAATGCATCTTTCTGATGATTTCTGATGTTGGATTGATGTTGGTTTCTTAAAAAGATGACCATAAATTTTAGACCAAAAATAGTAATAGTTAAAGTTTATTGAGTTGAAAAAATGAAACTTTAAAGTCTATATACAACTAGAAAAGATGGAAAAATGCTTTTAAATAATACATTATCAGATGAGTTAGAAAAACAGCATATATTTACAGCCTACTATAATAACACGGCCAGAGATTTTGCTTTTTAGAGCAAAAAATGAGAAGTGTAACTTTTCAAAACAATTCTTCTAAAATCATGATTGTTCACTTTTACTACAATTAAAATAAATTAAAAATATATAAGTTTAAAATGATATATAAATGTCTGACAAATAAGAAACTTTTCTTTTTCTGATGATTTTGTTTAAAAAGAAAGTTATGAAACATTTCTATTGAAAATAAATATAATATATTGTACTTTATTTTAAAATAAATATTATATTGTACTTTATTTTAAAATAAATATTATATTGTACTTTATTGAAAATAAATATTATATTGTACTTTATTGAAAATAAATATTATATTGTACTTTATTGAAAATAAATATTATATTGTACTTTATTTTAAAATAAATATTATATTGTACTTTATTTAAAAAAAAAATATTTTAATAAGAATAATAACTGTAAACTTTATGAACATAAATGTTTCAGTATAATAATTATATTTCTCAAAGTAACATCTTATTAATATAAATAAGATATTATGTATATTACAATATACTAAATTAAAGGTGTAATTATTATAATTCACCTTTGTTATTTATTATTAACTACTTTTAATTCAGCTTTAATCTTTTTCTTTGTCTGCATTTAAAATCCTTTATATTGTTCCTTCAAATTTCATCAGAAATCTATTTTTATTTATTGTTAAAATAAGTTCATTATCTTGTAAAAATTTTTGCAATTTATCTTGTAAATCATCTTTCTTTTTACATTCCTTTTAGACATTGACTGATTATTTAGATGTTTTTACAGCTAAAATACATTCAGATGTTTCAAGTTCACACAAATTAATTAAAAATTTACCAGCATTCATTTGGTGACACATTAAAAAAATTGGCAATCTTATCAGTTTGCAAATGTGAAGTTAAAAATTTTTGATATCCTTCTTTATCAGTAGGTAAAGATGTTCATCTAAATATGACTCTCAAAGCCTTAGACTTACACTTTTGTTAGTTTGAAACTAGAGATGATTGTCAATTTTTAATCCAATCAGCTGATTTCCTTAAAAATAAAGATTTCATGTCACCTAAAATTTCTGCATTTCCAATATAAAAATTGATGTTGTTATTTTGCTTACAGTTACTTATTATCCATCATATATTTATTAATAGGGGAGAAGGGTGACCAAAATTTTTTATTTTGTTGTTAATATTTTGTTTAACCAGTTATTCCTAATTATTTTTTTTAGAAAAGTTAAAAAAACAATTCAGGTTTTGCTATTTTTTGTGGTTAACCTTCTAATAAGGCATACTTTGGCGTGCCGGTTGGGGACCAAGACAAATCTTGAGCACCGCATTTCATATGCAAATATTGCACAAAAATACTTGAAGGCAAACTAAACAGTTGCTTCTTGCTCTAGTGTAAAAAGTTTGCTTTCGCTAGATATTGCTATTAATTTGGTGAATTAGAAGAAATAGTGTAAAAAGTTTGCTTTCGCTAGAAATTGCTATTAATTTGGTGAATTAGAAGTAAATTTAGATTAAAATGAAAAATATTGCAAGAAGTAATAATCTAGTAAATTAATAAATCATAAACTAGTAAGCAAATAAATCAAAATTAATAAAATTCTTTAGAAATCTCCCAGTAGTTGACAAATTTTATCATCATCAGTTTTATCAAAGTTTTCTCAGGGTTGTTTTTTTTACTTGTTTTTATTGAAGTAAACAATAAATTATCTTTTGGAAATTTTCATTAAATGAGATTGACTGTTCAGTAGTCGCAGAAGCAATATATACGCATAAAAAACTTGGATGTTTGTATCATGCAAATATAGTTTATATTTATATTTCTTTGACAGAAAATAAGAAATTGTTATGGGTTTGTATTATGAATAAAGTATTATGGATCTAGAAAAAGGTACAATATCAAATTTTTGTAGTTGATAAAACAATTAAAACAAATAACATTGAGCTTCAACATCAGTGTGGCACTCAATGCAATCAGCTTTGGAAATACCGTCAATTACAAAAATTCTTTGTAGTAATATCTTCATGTAATTTAGAAATGTTTTGGAAAATGTGTCCCATTGTTGAAAATTTGAAAATGTAAATTACAATTGGATCCAGTGGCAAAAACAACTGAAACAGAGGGGGTTAGAAAAAAAGAACTGTAACCTTTACATCTGTTGGCAGTGGCTTTACAGGTGTTTAAGAGAAATTCTTAGCTTGTTTAAAATTACAACGCAGCCCACTTACTTGTGAATCAAATGTCAATAAATATGTTGAAAAAGAGAAAGATCTGTTAAATGTCAAAATGATTGAAGAATGAGATGTTTTCTTTAAGGATACAGATTAATGCAGTAAAGATTACTCTGCAAAATTTTAGGGATACAGTAGATGCAAAAATCCACACAAAAAATACTGCATTATGTTTACAGAAGAATAAGTTAATAATTTAAAAAATTAAAAAAAGTTTTTAAAGGTTTATGTTTCATTATTTTACTTTTATTTTATGACTAAAATATAAGTGAAACTTTAAAACAGTTGTTTGTTAATTACGAATTCTAATAAAATTGTTCATAAAATATGTTAGATGTTTGTTGTAACAAAATTGCTTGTATATAATCTTATCTAATCTTAGATTGAGGATTAATATTCTTTGATTGAGAATAAATTTTTTTTTTACCAACTGCTATATTTTACTTTTATTTATTTTATTTCACTTTAAAAGTTTTGTAAAGATTGGTTAGTTGACTTTTATATAACTAAATATAAAATTTTCTTAAAATTTTTATAATTGTTCAGCCTTCAGTTTATTTTTACTTAGTCATAATAATCATGTGAATATTGAATTTTTTTATTATGTTTTAAGGAAACTTTGTCTTCTTACAAAGAGTTTTCAACTTCATTTAAATATTATGTCAACTATTTAGAAGTACTATTACCATATAGAATCTTGAGGTATTATTTTTTTCATACATTTTTGTTTAATAATTAAATAAAATATAAATTAATTAGCTGTGTGTTGTGTCTAATAAGTAAAAGCTAGTTTAAATCCAGTCAAGTAATAAGTAAAGGCTAAGTTTAAATTAGGGCTCGTAGAAAACCAGAGAATTTCAAAAAACTGGTTTTCAGTTTTTTAAATTGTAAAATGGGTTAACCGATTTTACACCGGTTTTAATATTACAAAAACAAACTTTTATTATTGATCCAACATAACCTACCAACTGAACTATTGAACCTATCCAACGTAACCTACTGAACCTATCCAAAGTAACCTACTGAACCTATCCAAAGTAACCTACTGAAATTTTTTACTGGAATTGGATTTGTAAACTGAAGAAAACAAAAAAAGTCTAAGAAAACAAAACTTAGCAAAATCATTTTTTTTTAACAATAAGAATAGTTTAAAGGGCACTGCATAAAGTACACATAATAAAGCAACTGTCACTTAAAAACTCTCTCGCTTTCTGTTGATGTAGGTTGTATCGATTCCAGAGCATTTAATAAGATTTGGACAGTTTTCAATTTTGTCTTAGTGACACTAAACATTTTTAGTTCATTTTGAAAGGATGAAACAAAACTGTCTTTGTTTGCCTCTCCACATGCTTTTGGAACCTGTAACACTTCAGATATTGATTTCTGCAATTGCTGCACTAAAGATGGCAATCCTGATGCTGTTGCTATTAGCTCAACTTGATTTTCGTTCATATTCTCATTTATAGATGGTTGTAAACCTGGATCATTAAATAATCTTTCAGCTAACATTGTTGCCAAAGACAATGTAGCCACTTTAGGCGAGTGTGAAAGTTCCGCCAACTCTGCTTTTGGAAAATTTCCACTTTGTAGGAATTTATGCAATGTAATTAATTCTTTATTTGGCCTTTCTGAAGTTCTTATTTTCAAAGAATTATAAAATTTATTTCCCAAGCTTGTACAGTTTTGTTTCATTTGAGTAAATAAAAATGTCAGTACTCCTTCTGCAGTGAGTAAAGTTGATCTGGTTTTGCTCAGTTCTTTTACTGCCAATTCTGCTGGCTTTAATATTTGAATTAAATTTAGCAAGATAGAAAAATCCTTTTCATTGTATAAATCTTCACACCCGATTTCTTCTAGTGCGTTTTTTATGCAAGCTTTAAGTTGCACAAATCTTTCCATCATAGGTATAAGTGAGTTCCATCTGGTTCTACAGTCTAATATAAGTGAAAGTTTTTTGCCATTTATCTCTTCAACATATCGTTGCAATAGGTTATTTCTTACTGGGGATCTTCTGAAAAATCTGATTATCTTTCTTGAGTTTTCTAAAACATCAACAAGGTTAGCATCTTCTAAAATGTATTCAATTTCATTATTACAGACAACATCTATATCTAAATTATGATCTCCAGAAAAAGAGTTAAACTGATTTTCAGTTTCCTCATCAGAATCTGAACTGTCAGAATCTGATATTTTATCAACTGCCTTATTGACTACAGATACTTTTTTGTGAAAAGTGTCTAGAACAGCTAAATGAATAGCATGATTGATGCAAAATTGGTTTTCAATTCCATTTAATCGTCCATATTTTTTCATAATGTTAGCTCCATCTTCTGTTGATGCTAATATATGACTAAATTTAATACCATATTCCATCAGTTTTTGTTCAACTAATGAACTTTGTATGAATCACATGAACCTTCTATGCTAGTAAGTCCTAATTTATAACTATCCTCCTGAGAATGCAATGTTACATTAAAATACCTTTTGGAGTTACAGCTTGTCTATTCATCTATTGTTATTGAGAAAGGTGTTCCAGATTGTGCCATTCTCATTAACTTATTCTTTAATTCCAATTTTTTCTCTTTAGAAAAGCCTATGATCAATTTTTTCTCTTTAGAAAAGCCTATGATCAATTTTTTAATTGTTTTTTTGCTCCTAGGCATTTTATAGTCATGTTTTGTAATAAATTCTGCATTAGCACTTGAATATCTCATAGCATGAATAGAAAACCCATCATATGCTGCAAATTTGCCCAATAATTCTTCCATTGACGTTCTTTGTATGATTTTTAGAATACTAGTTTTTACTTTATTTCTGTGTTGGCTGACTAGGCTGAATTGGATTAGGCTCTTCATTTTTATTTATTTCAATCTTATGTTTTTCTTGAAGATGGTTTGCCAAATTTGATGTACTCCCACCTGCACATTTTAAAACTGAATGGGATATTTTACATTTTGCCATATTCGGTGTTTCTTTTTGAAATGTTTGCCATACTCCAGATCTTTTGCTGTTCATAGTTCGGCTAAAATAAAAAACTTATTTTTTGTTATTAATTATTAAACATTAATTTTTATTAATGTACAGTAGTATTTTATTACTTTTGTAAAATCAAGGCGACTATATTTCTATTACAGTTATATATTTCTCTCTGTCTCTCTCTGCTTTGTACAATTTATATAAGTTTTCTGAATTCTCTATGGCATAATTTCTTATGCAATTGTCGCGACATAATTACAATGAATTATACAATAAATTATAAACAATAAGCTATTACAACAACTTTAATATCATTTATTATTTAATTAGTTCAAATCTATATTGATAATGAACTCGGATCATCGTTTCATTTATGCCTCCTTTTTCCTTTCCCATCCTTCTGCTTTTTAGGCAACTCAATTAGCTTATTTTAACTAATTTATAGATTCTCAACTAAATATTTTTTATCTATTATTTTTATTATATTGCAGCTCATGAATGTGATCTGTTTACAATAGAAGTTTACAATAGAATAATGTACAAATATGCTACAATTTATTTAAAGTAGTACAAAAGTCAGCACTTCTTAACATTACAAAAACAAATTTGTTAACAACAAATTTGTTTTTCTTGTTTCATTATTTTTTATTTGAGATTGTTATCATAATTTACATAAGAAAATTTGTCAAAAAGAAAAGTAGATAAAATATTTCTAGTAAGTGGTACTGGTTTTTGTTGGATTGTTTTGTTTTGAATATTATAAAATTTAAACACTGTTAAAATATTTTGTCAATCTGTAATATATTAATAATTGGTAAAAAATATATTTGAAATAAATAAAAGTAAATGTGTTATCAAAGTACTTTTTATAATTCAATTTACTCACAATATTTGCATTTTCAATATCAATTGATAACTTCTTTAATAAAGAAATCTGTGGTAAATCTGGTAATAACTTAATATCAGTAAAAAACTCAAAGTATTTATCAAAATGTTTAATTAACAATCGGTTTTGCAGTTTTTTTTGTCTAAAAAAACCAATTTTCGGTTTCAGGAAAATTGAACAAAAAACTAGGGATTTAAACTAGGGCTCAGAAACCGGTTTCCACCGGTTTCTGAGCCCTAGTTTAAATCCAGTAAAGGCTAGTTTAAAACCAGTCAAGGTATCATAGATAATGCGGTAGTGGTGTAGTGGTAGAGCGCTCGCTTCATAAGCGAGAGGTTCCGAGTTCGATCCCCACCACGTCCCTGGTAGTACCGCGCTCAACTTGTTTCTCCGCGCAGCGGCCTTGTTCGTCAAGGTTCGTGTTTCGGAGTTATAGAGTTGAGAGAGGGTTATAACCACAATTAAGTAGCCTCCTCATCTGTAGTGGCCTTCTGGGCCTTGGGGAGTTCAAAAAAAAAAAAAAAAAAAAAAAAAAAAAAAAAAAAAAAAGCCTATTCTTGGTACCATAAATAGTTTAAAACTGAAAATTAGCATGAACTATAAGTTTTGGGGACTGGGGTGAAGTATTGATTTTCTCTGTGGATTTTATTTGAGGTATGCAGCACTTGGTTACATACTTCAAAAAAAATTCCCTTGAAATTTCATAAATTGTTGTCATCTCTTATTGAAAAAATGAATGGAATATTTAACTTGTGTTTTCAAAAGTTTGAACAAGTTTTTAAAAAAAATTGTTATAAAAATAACAATATATATAAAATAGCAATAATTTATTATTATTATTATTATTATTATTATCATTATTATATTATTAATATTATTATATTATTAATATTATTAATATATCATTATTATATTATTAATATTATTATCATTATTATATTATTAATATTAATGTAAATTTTACATGCTCACAGCTTCAAAAAGCTAAAACATTTTTTGATAAAGTTTGAATTGTATTGATTATTTTTGGATTCATTTAAGAATATCTAGTAAAGAAAAAATATTTAAAATGTTTTACTCTTACATGGGGTCTAGAGGTAAGGAGAAATTTTTTTAAAGTTGTTTTACCCTCACATGGAGCCTAGGCAGAATGGGGGTAGGCAGAAATTTTTTTATAAATATTTTCCCCTCAAGTGGAGACAAGAGATAGGCAAAAAGTTTTTGGGTTTTTTCATCTCAACCTCTAATAACCAAAAAAATATTTTTCATTCCTTGCAATCTGTGAAGAAATTTAATGAAACAGGTAATGACAATTGATGCAGAAATTCTAAAAAAATGAGAATTATAAATAAAGAGGAGAAATTTAGATGTTGTCTTTTTAACCTTGGTATTTTTACTTTACCTCTCAAGGCTGTAGATTTTTTTCAAGAATTATCAGAAATTTCCTCCTAAATGTATTCTTAAAAAAAGAATTAATTATAGAACTCATTTATCTCTATCAGACTCTCTAATCTACTCTTTAAGTCAAAAAAAGGAGTTTCCTTTTACTTTAGCGTATTTAGCGACAGTTATTTATATAGATAAATCTAGGTCAAACATTCGATACAGTTAGTATCTATTTAAAACTTTTTTTGCATGAGGATTAATTTAATAGTTTTTCAACATAGAACAAAGTATTCTTGCAATTTTTAAGCAAAAAAATGTTTTATTCTTATCAGGTTATTATCGAAACATTATCACTTGAAGTAATGTTATTTTCTGCCACACATTAATGAAATTGTTCAAGTCATGTTGTATTATTGGTCAAGATATTATGTAAAGCTATTGTTTTACTGGTATGTCATGTACTACTGACAATGTGTAAGCAGTGTGTATATATATATATATATATATATATATATATATATATATATATATATATATATATATATTCATATATATATATATATGGGGTAGTTGTGTAGTGGTAGAGTGCTCGCCTCATAAGCGAGTAGTTCCGAGTTCAATCCCCTTCATGTTCCTGGTAGTACTGCGCTCAGCTTGTTTCTCTGCGCAGCAGCCTTGTTTGTCAAGGTTTGTGTTTCGGAGTACACACAAACTTGAAGTAAACTAAGTAAAGTAGCCTCTTCGACTGTAATGGCCTTCATGGCCTTGGGGAAGTGAATTGAAATAAAAAAATTTAAAAGAAAATATGTATATGTATGTGTGTGTATATATATATATATATATATATATATATATATATATATATATATATATATATATATATATATATATGTATGTATGTATGTATATGTATATTCAAATTAATTCACTTTCGACGAGGTTGCAAGCAATCACTTTATGTTATGAGTTATGAGTTACAAGAAAACAAAAGATAGGGTTAAAGAGAAAAAAAACAGTATACTGAAGACTTAAAAAAATGTAGGTTTTATGATAAGGAAAACATGAAGATGGGTGAGAGTTTTGAGGTTTTGTTGATGTGCAAGAAAATAAACTAGATAATTAAAAATCTTTATTGCATGGAGGGCAGATACAATAAAATTATGCAATTTTGCTGAATGACAAGTCAAGCAAGAATAGGTTTTGGTTGATCGAACTATGATTGTTCATTTGATGATTGTTCATTTGAGTTGCAACCATTATAGTATTTGTAGAAATAAGATGCAACCTTACAAATATGGGAGATTTGCCAAAGGCTTGGCAAATAAACAGATCCAGCTACATTTACAATATGCTTTTTGGACTTTGTTTGCGAGTGAGGAGGTTGTTATTTTTCAATATAGGAATGTCAACAATATTGTGATAGTTGTTTGCAGTAAATAACTGAGTTTTATTGGAGTTAAAATCCACAAACCATTGCATGCCCCAAGCTGTTACAGAAGAGAGATTAGGTTAAAGATAGTAAATAACCGGGGCCAGGGTTCGGGCTGGGTTTGATAAAATATAGCCGGGGCTGGGTTTGTGACCGGGGCTGCATAAACAATTATACATCCGAAAGTATATTTTTTTATTCAAAATTATTTTTATATTTTGTATATATATATGCATATAAGCATCATTAAGATCAACATGACCATCAGAATCATCATTACCATCATGATCATGACCATGATCATCATCATCATTATCATCATCATCATCATCATCATCATCATCAGGCTATAGTCTAGTCTAGAGCATTTTCTTTCCTTAACTAAACCTCATTCATACATTATATAAGGCACTTTCTTCAAGTTTTTTTACTTCCACCACTACCATTTTCTCCTGAAGCTGCTACCTGTCTACATCCTGATACCTAAATCACTTTAATCTTCTCTAACAAACGTTGTCCGATAAGATGTTATTTTCTAATCTAAGGCTCCTCTATTTCCAGCCTGTTTTTAATGGGATCTCTCTTCTGTAACAGCCTAAGGTTTGCAGTGGCTTGTGGTTTTAAAATCTGGACTTAAATTCCACAATTTTTTTTAAGGCAATAAAATTCATTTATTTACTGCAAAAAAATATTGCAATATTGTTGGCATTCCTATATTGACGAATAACAACCCTCTTACTCTCAGACAAAGTTCAAAAGAACATCGTAAATGTAGTTAGACCTGCTAAAAGCCATAAAATTGAGAATTGACTTAAGCATCGGAAGAGTGATTTGGATGTCTAACAATAGGTTAATCTGTTTATTTAAAATGGCTAGGAGAGTATAGCCATCATTCAAAATTCGAATTAGAGGAAATGTTCTATGCAATCAACACTGTTAGTTGCATTGTTAATGAAAATTGTTAGGACTGTGTAAATTATTATTTTCATCAATATTGTTGCTGTTGTTATTAATATTGTTGCTGTTTTTATTAACATTGTTGCTTTTGTTATTAAGATTTTTGCTGTTGTTATTGTTGCTATTGCTATTATTATATTAATATTAGTTAAATTATTCAACAGTTAATTTAAGACTAGTTCTTTCTATTTATTAATATACTTATTCAAAATTATTATTCACAATATTAATAAATTGTGATCTTATAATTTTGATAAATTGTTATCTACTCAATGTCAATATCCAAATAATAAATCTTTTTTTGTTGTTGTTTTTGATGCACTTAATTAATTAATAAAACTTAAACAATAGAGATACTTCAAACTTTTTTAAAACACTTAAAATTCTTACATTAGCACTAGTTAGATTTTCTAATCTTTTTTTTGTTTGTTTTTGATTCACTTAATTAAAGATTTTCTAAAAGTCTCAACCTAACATAATAAGTTAAAGATTTAGTAGAATGAGAATAACGGAGCATCAGACCTTTTTACATCGACTTCTTGCAATAATAAAAATACATTTGTTCTAAAGAGAGATATTCATGTAAAAAAGATCAAAAAATGATTACGGTTTAATATAACAACTTTTTGTTTTCTTTTTGTTTTAAACATCTTCGCTTCCAACAAGGCTTCAAGCAACCACTAATTAGAGTTGGAAGTTACTGGAGAAGAAAAGACAAAGATTGTAGAGGAAGATAACGATTGACAGACGACTTAAAGGATTGCAGATTAAATGAATCAGGAAAGCAAGATGAAGGAAGCAAATTCCAAAGAACTGATGTTCAAGGAAAAACCAGAGGAATAAGAGTTTTTGGAGCACTTAGGAACAGCCACAGAAAAAGGATGAGACTTAATTGGATGAGGAGTAACATGAGAATGAATTTTAATAGATGGCACAAGAGATGCTAGCTCTTTAGAGCAGTGCCCATTAAAGTATTTGTAGAAAAGAGAAAGAGAAGCAACATTACGAAAATTTGATAATGGTTGGTGGTTGGCTACAAGAGCAGGTCCAACTATGTTTACAATGTGTTTTTGCACCTTGTCTAAAAGAGAAAGGGCATCAGTAGAAGATTCACCCCAAATATGGCAACAGTATTCCATACAAGGACGGATTTGAGATTTATAGAGATAGAGAATAGAATCCGGAGTAAGAAAGTGTTGAGCTCTATAAAGAGATGCAACCTTAGCAGATGCTAATTTTGCAACTGATTTGATATATGGTTTCCAAGAAAGATCGAACGTAAATGTTAATCCTAGAAGATGAAGAGTAGATGACTCATTAAGTACATTACCGTTCATAAATATAGGAAGATCTAAATTATTGTGACAACACTTGGCTGAAAAAAATTGAGTTTTATCAGAATTAAAGTTCACCAGCCTCTGTGAGCCCTATGCTGTAGCAGAAGTGAGATCCTTTTCAAGCTTAAATGCCCCCTCCATGCAATCAGAGAGTGTTGGCTTCTTATCATGACAAGAATAAATGATAGTATCATCAGCGAACAATGCCACCTTAGATGTGAGAATATCTGGAAGATCCTTATTGTAAATTAAAAAGAGTATAAGGGCCAAGGATAGAACCTTGAGGAACCCCTGAAGTTACAGGAAATGAAGAAGAGTGCTGTCCATCGAGGACAACTTTTATACTACGATTGGAAAGGAAAGATTCAATAGTCTTAAAGATACACCGTAAGAAGAAAGCTTATAGAGAAGGCCAGCATGCCAAACTTTATCAAAAGCTTTAGAAATGTCATGAGCAATGGCCTTAACCTCTCTACCTTTATCTAATGCATGATTAAACCTATCGGTTATTACTGTTAGCAAAACAAATGTAGAACAAGAAGATCGAAATACATATTGATGATTGGAAAGTAAGTTATTAGATTCAAGATGAGAAATTGAGTGTTTGTTAATTAAAGATTCAAAAATCTTGCTTCTGATAAGAAGAAGACTAATGGGATGGTAATTAGACGAATCAGATCGCTCTCCAGAATTTTTGAAGATAGGGGTAACAGATGCCACTTTCCAACAGGCTAGAAAACAAGACTCTGATAAACATTTGTTGAATAGTTTTGAGAGTATAGATGACAGCTCCGGAGAACACTTCTGCAAGACAATAACAAGTATTTTGTTTGGGCCACAAGCTGTAGAAGAGTCTAAGCAGGAACTTTAGATACAGAAGTTGGAGTGATACGAATGTCAAGCAATGGATCAACCTGTTTGGCGACTATATCAGGTATGACGACTAATGGAATCAAGAGATAATATTGATAAAATGTTCTTAGCAAACAATTCAGCTTTGTCTTTAGGTATCTAAGTCTGAACCATACAAGAGAGGTAGAATTACAGATTTGCCCTTATTATTGATAATACTAAAGATTCTCCAGAAGTCACGAGAGCCTAATTTTTGTGAAGAAATATGAGATTTCTTGACCTGAGAATAGCGGGTTTCGGCATTAGACAAAACCTTTTTACAGTGGTTTCTAGCAGTAATAAACAGGCATCTGTTTTCTGGAGAATTATTTTGCATATTGATATGGAAGTAACGGTTTTGATTGGCAATTGCAGGAGCACAATGTGAGGAAAACCATGGAGAAGAGTGAGGCTTGACCTGGAATCATCGAGAGGGAATAAAAGGTTCCATGCCTGCCTGAATCCATGAAGTTATGTAAGAAGCACATTACGTAAGAAGACAAGAAGTCAACAGAAAGACAAAAGATTTCTAGCCAAGGGCTATCACGAAGAAAATCATGGAAAGAGTCCCAGTCAGCTTTAAGGTAGTAGTAAGAGCTATGATGATAGGGGGATTCTGATGATGAAGAAGAATGAGGTATTAGTTTTAAAGAGATCAAACTGTGATCAGAAGCACTAAGGGTGAATGTGGAGAAACTGAACACTGACTAGGATCAGAAACAAGACATATATCGAGTAGAGATGGTAAATGATTTGGGTTGTCTGGAAAGCGATTTGGAAAGTTGACTATTTGAGTTAGGGATTAAGAAAGGCAGAAGTTTGTTTTCTAGTAACTCCCAACTTAATATTGGTTTCTTGCAGCTTTGTTGGGAGTGAATTAGTTTATTAAAAAAAAAAAAATCTGTTTTTTTAATTATTGGATGCTTAATATTTATGTACAATTATTGTATACTTAACATCTATGTTGACAATTATTGTATACTTAACATCTATGTTGACATTTATTGTATACTTAACATCTATGTTGACATTTATTGTATGCTTAACATCTATGTTGACAATTATTGTATACTTAACATCTATGTTGACAATTATTGTATACTTAACATCTATGTTGACATTTATTGTATACTTAACATCTATGTTGACATTTATTGGATACTTAACATCTATGTTGATATTTATTGTATACTTAACATCTATGTTGACATTTATTGGATACTTAACATCTATGTTGACATTTATTGGATACTTAACATATATGTTGATAATTATTGGATTTTATTTTAGTCTTGAAGACGAATCTCAAGCATCTGTTTGGTCAGATACATTGGAAAAATGTAACTTGAGTATAATAGCTAATGAGAAAAAAGTTTTAGTGTTATTTAAAAAGTTGCTTTCATATGTTTTGTTATTAGCAACAACAAGTAAGAATATTTTATTTTAATGTTTTCTAAACTTTTTAAAATGTTTTCTGTTGAATATAAAGAACTTCTGTTGATTATAAAGATCTGTTGAGTATAAAGAACTTCAATTATTTATAGATGTTACATCTTCATCTTTATCTTTATGTTCAAAAACTTTTTGTCAAGTAATGCAAGATCTTCATACGGTATTTAAATGTAAGTTCTTTTTTTTTATACAATAGTAGCATTATTTTTTATAATATTCGTATATCTAAATCTAGTTTTTTATTGCAAACGTTTTGATTAGCTTTGCATCATAATTTTTTTTTATGATGAAAGTAAATAAAGTTTTTATAATGAAAGTGCATTTCATTTGTTTGCAATATGCAACCAATAAGTTATATCATTAAAACATTATGTTAAATAAATGTTAACATGTTTTAAACTCTTTTTTTATATTGTATTATATACAAATATTTATTTTGGAATTTAATGAATTAATTTTAAAGATAAATATGTGTTTGACTTTTTAGGCATTAAGAAACCATGCTTTTGAGTAAACCTTCATATTTCATTGGATTTTTAAAGGCATATATTTTACCACCAAAAGTTCAGTAAAAGTTTTGCCTTTAAATAATTCATTTACTTTTGTTTTTTGGAATTTTTGCAACAATTTTTTACTATATTATAGATGATACTTGTGTCGATGATCAGACCAGATGAATTCAAACCTTAAAATGCTTTGCTTTATTTGTATTATAGATGATACTCGTGTCAGTGATCAGACCAGATGTATTCAAACCTTAAAATGCTTTACTTTATTTGTATTATAGATGGTAAACATGTCAATGATCAGACCAGATGTATTCAAAGCTTAAAATGCTTTACTTTATTTGTATTATAGATGATACTCGTGTCAGTGATCAGACCAGATGTATTCAAACCTTAAAATGCTTTACTTTATTTGTATTATAGATGATACTCGTGTCAGTGATCAGACCAGATGTATTCAAACCTTAAAATGCTTTACTGTATTTGTATTATAGATGATACTCGTGTCAGTGATCAGACCAGATGTATTCAAACCTTAAAATGCTTTACTAGTCTATTTGTATTGCAAAATACTTTCATACAGCTCTGTTTTTTGTGTTGTTGTTTTTTTTTCTTCTTCTTTGTACTTGATTGTTATGGGTTTTATATAAATAAAACAAAATAAAAAATAAATGTAAATATTCATAATAGAGTTGCACATAAATTGGGTCTCATTAAAATCAGTAGTTCCTGTAATTAAACAACATCTTTAGGTTCAAATATTATTAATATTGTCATCAGGAATGATATAAGGGTCATCAGCAAGGATGGTTGAAAAGAACTATTTCAATAAACATTCTTGACAAGAAACTTTGTGAGAAGAACACTTATATCTTTTTTTTTATATATATAGTTTCCCTAAAAATATTTTTGAAAAAAATAGTACATTTTTTTAATGAATTGTAATATATGTTTAGAGCAATTAGATTTTGATGCTACAGTGAGTAAGAAATAGTAAAAATTTTATTTTTTTAGCTCTGCATTCTTCGCATCTTAAAAAGTGTGGAGAAGAACATGAATTACCGTTTTATACAGAAGTACTAATTTCTATTTTTCAATTTGTCAAGTTAAAAAAATTATTTTTTAGTTTCCACTTTTTTGATTTATAGAGATTAAAATCTACAGATAAGTGTTTGATTTCGGCTTTATCATCATTGGAGTCTATTTGTGCTAAGGTTTGATTTTAAAAAAATATTTTTTATGCAATTTTTTCATCTTTTTTTTTTAGTTTAATTAACTAATAGTTACAAAACATACCCAAATCTTAAAATTAAGTACTTTAAATTAAACTTTAAATCTATGGCGTAGCAAAGCTTTAACTAACCTACACATAACTAAATTACATATTTGAATATCTTTTACTACTGACCTCTCATGGCAACTATTTATCAAATCCATTATAAAGTTAGTATCCATTTAGAGTTTTATGTGACAGCATTGTATAGTTGTCACATTGGAGATGTATTAACTGATACAAGATTCACTTTCGGAAATCAATTATATATATATATTTCTTTAAATTTGTAACCAAACATTTTAGTCTTCTCTTAAAAATTTATGGCTTGAGCATGGCAGCTAGAGCATAACAACTTGAGGATTGTGGCAAAAAATTTTGAGAAGATTTTTTCAAAGTTCTTTTCAGCAAGTTGAGTTCTAGCATCTAAAGAGTTGAGTTCCAGCTTGCTGCAACATCATTTTTTAGCCCTAGTTGCATTTGCTCGTCTTTTTATTTTTTGCTGCTTGTAGAAGAAATTTAAGTCTGCTTTAACATTAGCAGAATTGCTTCTCAAAATTGAATCAATTTTTCAAGTAATGCTTAAGTCTTCAGCTCCTTCAGTTTCTTGTATCTTCCGATAAATGTTTTCTGATGGGTGAGGTTCTTCACATTGATAGCATGGTGAACAGAACCTCATTTGTTCCCATTCTTTTAAAATGAAATGGTGTCAACCCTAAATAACAGTGAAAAAAGTTTGACAAAGCATTAAGACCAATGGATACAATTTTTGTGTAAATTGAAACCAAAAATTTACATTAAAATTTTTGTGAAAGAGTTTATTCAATATTTTTGATGTAATCAACCACATTTGCAATCCTAAGAAATTTCTTTATAGAGAGTATTTTTTCCTTCCAGCAAAGCAAGGAAGATTATACATTATTAATAAATAGAAAATTTCATTTCAGATATTTATTTAACATTGTTTTTATATATAATTTTTTGATTTTTGATTTTTTCTTTATAAAAAAATAAATATTGGTGACTAAATGCTAATGTCATTTCTCAAAATGTTTCACTTTTTTTTTTGCCAGTGTAAAAGAATGGTTTAGCCACTGCTCTCTTTAATTAACAGTTATGATTTTGTCTTTAGATTCAAAAAGTTTTCAATTCAAATATTGACTTCTTGTCTACAATCCATGGTTTTAGAAGAAAAGGCATGCCAGAAGATGGAACTCAGGTGTCAGCTAAAAATAATGATAATGAAAATAATAAAACTAACAAAAAGTTTTTCATAGGTTTTAGACATGTTTTCATAATGTCGTTTTTTTATTTAAATATGGCACAGTTAAAGCAATTTTTTTAAACTATCTGGTTCACTTATATATAATAAACAACAACATTTATATATAACAGGTTATTTAAAAATGTTAATATTACATATATAGTTATGTTGATTTATTATATGTATATATATATATTTTTTTTATTTTTTTATTTTCAGCAGAGCCTGGCACCTTGTTTGCAAACATTTTATAAAAAAGCTTCTTCATACATAGAGTTTGTTAAAAAAGTTGCTAGTTTTTTTTTAATTTTAAACCACTATTTTAAGCCATGTTATTTTAAGCTGATTATTATGTTATTTAATTGTTGAATATTTTTAGGTCCCAACCTCTTCAATTCCTTATATGGTAGCTGTGAATAATTATAAATCATTTGTTATGTCAACAACTTCTTCTCATACATACAAAGAACAAGTGAGTTTTTTTTTTCTTCAATTAAGAGTCTCTTTTTATATTGCTTAAAAAAAAAAATTTTTAAGAGTTTTTTTTATATTACTTAGGGATATTTGAATTTTTATTTAAGAAGTAATTTATGTCATTTTTAACTACCATTTGAACTTTGTTTTTTTTTTTTTCAAAAATAGTTAATAAATTTAAGATTAAATTTATAATAATAAATATAGTTGTAAATACATTATAAATATACATGGTTTATTACAATTTTTAAAATTTATGAAGGGAATAGTTTAAAATATCCAATATTTCATCAAATAAATTCAAAATCAAAAAAATTGAAAAATTTAAAGTCTAATCAAAATTCAAATGCTTTTTTTTTTTTTTATGTTATAGTATGTGTTCTGCTGTATTTTCAAATGTTGAAAGTTTTTAAATAACAACTACAATTTTATCATAATTTAATATAGGAGAAGAATTCTTCAATAAAGGAAAAGTCTTTTTTTATCAAACACTTAAGATGTTTATTAGATTCATAGAAAAGTTTTTATTAAAAGATATTAATAATTTAGGTTAAACATAGTACCAAAATATATTTAGCATTAAAAATATTGTCACTACCAAATTAATAAAAGAAAATGTTTTATCCATTTTTTTGTTTCCTAAGTATTTTTTTTTCTTTTGAATTTTATCTTTACTTGAACTCTGCTCTTCAAAAGAATTTTGAAAACTTTTAAATCTTAATGTTGCCTTGTTTTTTAATCATTCCTATTCTTTCTAAAGCTGTTCTCTTCTCGACATTGTTTTTAATAAAATTATACTAGTTTTCTTTGTGCATCTGCCATTAGTGTTGTTTTTAAGTTTAAACAATTTTTTCATACAAATGATAAGTTGTGAAACACTCAAACATTTAATAATAAACTTAAATTCCAGTATTGTATTAGATGGGCTCGCTGTATTTAATGTTTTTTTCAATTTTTTTGTTAGGCAGCAAATTCTCAAGAAACAATTGTAAGACTTGAACAGGTATTTTGATTTTAGGTAATTTCTATCATTATCATCATCGTTATCATCATCAAAATTATCATTATTATCATCATTGCTGTCATCTTTATAATTGTTATTATTGCAATTGTTATTATATATCAACATGTTTAAGTTATTTAAAATTTTTAGGTTTTAAATGCATTAATATCAAAAAGTTGTTTTTATATCATAGGAGAAAGAAAAATGGCTGGTTGAAGCTCAGCTACTGAAAGCTAAATATGATAAAGAAATCAAGGTCAACATATAAGTTATAATATAATGAGTTATAATTTAAGTTATAAATTGTGAAAAAATATTTTTAATTTGTATTGTTAAATTATTTGAAACAAGTAAATGAATATACAGTTTTTTTTTTAGAAATCGTTATTGCTGACAGAAGAATTGCAAAAATGTAAAACAGAATCTTTATTAAGAAATGAAGAAGTAGGATCAATGTTAAGAAACGAAGAGAATTTTGTAAGCACATTTTTTATTAATATTTATTGAGTTATTTTAAAAAACAGCAAACTCATTCCCAACATAGCAGCAAACTGATTAAGTTAAGGCTTATTAAGAAAGTTTGTACAAACGTGAAGATTATAGAGGATAATATGTTTTTTAAAGATTAATTGTAGCATTCAATAGGAAAAAATTTCACATTCACATTTTTAAGATTAAGTTAAAATTGAAATTATTTTGTGCAACAAATAATTTATTATACAGGAAATATAATACAGAAAAAAATAAAAAAGTTACCAGTATAAAATTAAATAGTTCTAAGTTGTGAAGTTTTTGTTAAATTGTTGAAAAAGTTTTCAAAAATGAGTTTAGCATTCCCCTTAACCTGGGGAAGAAAAAAGTAATAAGTGATATTAGTGTTTTCCTTAATCTTAGGGAGATAAATATGCAAAAAAAAATATCTTGTAGTATTAAAAAGTTATTATTTTTTTACTTAAAATATTTTATTTTGTGTTCTAAATAAAGGTTGTCAAAGCCTGTAATTATGCTTGATTATTAAAGTTCGTCATGAAATCAAGAAATTTCAAAGATATGTTACAAAAGTTGGCTGTGATATTTATATTCAGAGTTGTAAATAAGCTTGAATAATAAAGATAACCAAGAAATCAAGAATTTTATATTATTTGAATAAAAAGCTTAAAAATCTCAAACATCACTTTAAAATTTGTTTTTGCTCCTATCAGTGTATAAAGAAAAATATATAATAAATACAGCATAAAGAAAAATTTAGTTTGAAACTACTATTAAACAAATGTCATTAAACTTATTTGGAAAACTTCTTTACTATTGCATACCAAATTGAGAATGTGTATTAATTGCTCTAGAATTTAAATATTGAAATAAAATATATATAAGTATTATAATTTTTTTAAATTAATGTTTTTTTATTGAAAATTTTTAAACTTATTTAAGCTAGGAACACCAAAGTTAATACAAAGTTTTAAAATATGTAAAATATGCTATAATAGTTAATTAATTTTCACTAGTATAAGTAATAATTTTGCTACCCACTGAATTTATAAGTTAATGATGCTAGTTAAAAATTAATTGCTGCCCACTGGATGTATAAGTTAATGATAATTGTTAAAAAAGATTGCTAATCGCTGGATGTATAAGTTAATGATGCTAGTTTAAAAAGATTGTAATATTCAAGTCAAACTTAAACAATATTTAAAATACTTTTAGGTTAGTGCAGGGCAGTCTGATTGGAGAGGATCTATGCGCAGTACATCATCAGTGTCTTCTGATTTACCAGCTGTTTTGTCGAAAGTAATTAATCTTTAGTAGTGTTTTATGTTTTTTGTTTTTCTTTTTTATAAACTTTGCTTATTCTAACCAAAGGACTTTTATAATCTTTTGTTAAACAAAACAAAAGTTTCAGAAATAAGTTGGCAATAGAAAATTAAAAAAAAACTATAAATAAATAAAGAGTAAATTTATAAAAATAAAATAATTTTTAAAATTATTGTCTATTGACACCATAGATTGGAACTGTAGAAATTTTAAATAAAGATCATGTAAGTTTATAACCTTTATTATCTTTTGTAATTGTTTTTTTTTTAATTTTTTAATGTTTTGAAAATTGTTTTTTTTAATCTACAAAGGTATCATCTGAAAGTGAAAATGAAGTTTTGCTTAAAAACCATATGACCAATCGCATAGCTCAGTTAACAAAACAAGTAAAAATTCATGTTTTTTTAATTTACATAATAATATGTTTTTTAAAATATAACTTTGAATGTTTAATTAAATTTTATGGGATTAGGGAAAGGTGCCTATGATGGCATACTTAACTTTGAAGCTTCATTTTTCAGTATCCTGTAGACCATGAACAAAAGTTTTGATATGGATACATTCTTTGTTACATGTAGAATAATAGTTACCCCAAGAGTTTTTACCAGTTTTATTTTTATATTAGTTATTTTTATTTAAAAAAAAAGCACAAGTATGCCATCATAGGCAACTACTGCTCCTATGATGGCATAGGGGAGGATGGGGCTAGTTAGCATCAAGGGTAACTTGACAATTTCATTTGACCTTAGAGTCTTCCCTCAGAAATGCCAGAAATTTTGTGTAATCATCCTAATTTACCCTTTCGTGCTACACAGCAGCAGTGTAGAGTTTTGCTCATGCGCATAAGAGATATTGCGTTTTATGTGTTTTTTGAACCAAAAATTTTTTAGCGAAGCAAAAATTCCTTTTTACTTTACTCACAAATATGTTGTTTTTATGAAAGAAAAAAGGTTTTATCAATTCATCAATATTGCAACACACCTAACTCGTCAGTATGCCATCATAGGAAGAAGTAATCATTTTCATTTAAACAAGCTATGTCTGCCTTGTTCAAAAAATAAAATTAAAACAAGTAATCTACTAAATGCACAAAACTTGGAAATAAAATGCATGAAAATTTCATTTCTGTACAGTTGATAATAAAATCACATCTTAAATGATTAAAGGGATTAAAAATACAACAGCTCATCCCAAAATTGATTTTTGTTGATTATAAAAGCAAAATTTGTGCATAAGGGACGTATTTTTACTAAAATTAATGTAAAGTCCGTATAGACATGTTGGTCTAATAACTTTTTTGCCATAACCAATATTTATGAAAATATGACCGATATGCCATCATTGGCGCTATGCCATCATAGGCGCCTTTTCCCTACTTTAAAATTTGATACATTTGAGTGTTTAATTAAACTGGGATTACTTTAAAATTTATTTAGGGTTTACTTCTATGAGAATTTTACTGATGATAAGTGCAAAGTTTATTTCTATCATATAAAGTTCTTATTTCATTATTAGTAAACTTTCTACAATTGCAATCAAGTTTAATAATGGTTTTTTTTAAATATTCTTAAAAGACACTCTAAGGGTATACACTATAGACACTATAAGTATATATTTCGACAAAGAATAAAATGAGCCATAATGAAATCACATGAGATTTTAATAGCTCCCTTTCATGCTGAAGGAATTTTAAACTTGTTAAATCAATGAGTATAAATTATGGTACATTTTGTACATTTTGGATTTTTTTATCAGAGTGCCTTACCAAAATATGGATTTAACTTCCTCGCCACATATTTAAATCATATATGATTGTAATGTATTCATATTTTTTTAAAGTCATTTCGTTGTCTATATAAACCTCTTCTTTCAATAACATTTTAAAAATATTACTAATACAATTCTGGGAACCGTTGACAACTGTTTTATGAAAAAGAATTTTTATTTTTTGTTGTTAATACTAGGGGTGTTTTAATTAATTGCATCTCACAGCTAAAGACACTAGAGGCATCTCATTTTACTATCTTATTTCACTTCATCCATGGTAGTAGTTCCATTATGTCACTATCACTGATGTTTATTACACATGATATTTTCAAAAATTATCAATTTCCAAAAATCAAAATAATAAAAAATAATGATAGTTTTCTGCTGATTAAAAATCTGCCAGACCTTTTTAATCTGGTTTTACACCGCTCCTATTTTAGTTTAATGTAAAATATTTTTAGCTTCAAATAACAGACAGCAAATGTATTGATTTCTTCCATGAGGTAACTTTTTTATTATTTTTTATGTTTTATTATTTTTTATTATTTTTTTTTTTTATATGTTATTTTATTTTATTTTTTTATTATTACTCTTTTATTATTATTATAATTTCATTTTGTACTACAAAGTTATAGATTTATTTTTTTTTTACTTTTTTTGTTAGCATTTAATTTTGTCAAAATATATAGTATGTTTTATCTTTTTAGTACTAAATATATAGTATGTAATAATGAAATAATTTATAAATAGGCACACTCAATGTACAAACAATTGGTGCTAGCAGATTTAAACAAACAAAAGCTTTCTAATAATATTTTAGAATCCAATAAGAGAATAGAAGAACTTCAGGTTAATTTTGTCTTCAGTTTTATTTTAGGTTTATTTTGGTCTATATAACATCAGGTTAATTTTGTCTTTAACTTGGAGTAAAATGTTTAGAAATAAAACTCCATAAGGAAAAAATAGTTTAAAATTCCCTTCGTTTTTCAAAAATCTAACATATTTGAATCTGGAGTCTAAACTAAGCAATAGCTAGGGACTAAAATAACCAACTTCACTAGCAGATCATAAAAAAAGTCATATTGAAATTGTGGTTTCATTAAATAAAGCCTGAATACTGTGTCTCTTGTTGCCTCAATGCTGAGAAGAATAGAGGCTGTTCTAAAATGTTGAGGGGCCCACACAAAGTATTAAAACATGTTTTATACTGTGACAACTTAGTTCTTTTATGTTCTTGTTGTTTTTTGAGTTAGAACATTTTCTAGTAATAAATGCATACACTATACAGTACAAAAAACAGTATTTTGCTATAAATATTGTGTGGTCGGATCTTTTTGATAAGATCAAAAAAACAACAACTGCAAATTGGTAGATTTGTGAACTTTTTTGTTTAAAAAATTGTATATCATATTTTTCAAGTAGCAACCTAATGATGAAATAACATTAAAGTTTAAAGGTCATTTAGTCATGAGCTATAATATTTTGTTATATTTTTAAAAAACTAGAAAGCTTACGAATATTCTCAATATTTACAACAGCGAATATTGGGTAGTCTGTTGGGTGTTTGAATGGCTGTTTAAGTAGCATGATTGTAAAATTGCAATATCGTTTTATCTCAAATGCATTTTAGAAAACCTGTTTTTCAGATTGAATGTTCAAGGAAGAGGTTATGTTGTTTAAAAAGTTTTAGGATGCAATTTCTGAGTTTAATTGCTTAAGGGATATGAAAAGCTTTAATAATGCATTAGAATTTGAAATCATTTAAAATACTCAACAAGCTCAATTTTTTTCAAAAGAGTCAAATTAATGCAAGATTAAAAATACTTAAAAACATTTAAATGATAAATATTATAATAATAGTTATAGGTATAATGATGATAAATATTATAATAATAGTTATAGGTATAATACTATTTATAATAGTAAGTTAATAATTTATAAGGATGGTGTGACTCATTCAGAAGCTTGATCTTAACAAAATTTATAAGGATGATGTCACTCATACAGAAGCTTGATCAAAAGAGTGAGATCAAGTTTTGAATATATGATTAACAATAAGCACATAGAACATATATAATTAAAAAAAAATCATAATTTGCAGGTAATAATAACAAGAGGAAAAAGTTAAACAAACAAAAATGTAGTGATAATAATTGTAGTGATAACAATAAGAAAATTACTAGTATATTTTAATGATAAGAAATAATAATGCAAAGTAAGAATAAAATTTTTTTTAGAATTTTTTAAAATTAGTTTTTTATTAAGATATAGGAAAGATGTTGATAATAATAAATGTACTATTTTGAATCAGTATCTAAGTTCATTGCACTTTAAGTCATGAAAAAAGATCAAGTTTTTGTATAAGTGACACCATCCTTATAAATTATATATATAAAAAATAATGATAGTTTTCTGCTGATTAAAAATCAGCCAGACATTTTATAAATTATTAACTTATTATTATAAATAATATTATACTTATAACTATTATTATAGTATTTATTTAAATGTTTTTAAGTATCTTTAATACTATTATTTTAACAGCTTGAAATCTTAATAAATAAGTCTTCTTACTATTATTAGCAAAGTCTTTGAGTCTTTAACAAACTTCTTATATCTCACCTCGAGTCCGACAACGTCAAAATGTATTTCGATTTCTACTGCTGGATTAGAAGCCACAGTAATAGAAAGATTTTATTTTTAATAAAATGGTGAGGCAAGGGTTATTGCTTTTGGTTTATTAAAGACTTGATATGATATGACATTCTCTGGTTTCATTCTCAAATTTCTTTGTACATTGTATGGGGGGGGGGGGTAATATTATTGAATTTTTTCTTTCTAATTACAATATTTACATTATCCAAGATGGATAAAACTCTTTTTTACTTCCAGTAATCTCTAGGGTATTACAAGGGGTTATCCTTGATCTTGTGTTGTTTCTTGATCTTGTGTTGTTTCTTGGTCATGTATTGTTTCTTGATCTTGTGTTGTTTCTTGTCTATTGGTTCTATTTGCTGATGGCACAGCAAACTCCAATCTTGAAAAAAGAATCATCACTTTTTGATTGCTTCTAACTTGCAAATCAATCTTAAATCTCTTTAGTTGTTAAATATTTAATCAATAGTTAAACTTTTTTGTAATCGTTTATATATAATCTGTTTTATTTCTAGAAATAGGTTTTTGCTGCTAATTTTCATCAGCGATAAAAGTTTTGAATATATAAATATTAGTTTCAATATTATTAAAAAGTTTCAATATTTATTATTAAAAATTGTTGTTTACTACTTCTAAACAGTACTTTTGGGATTGTCTTTTTTTAGTTTGTTTTTAAACAAGTTAGGATATTTTTATAAACAATATATTGTTTATATTGATATATTATATACAATATATTAATATATTGTTGTTTATTTGTCAAAAATACAATTTTTTTCATTATTATTGCTTATACATGTGTATCTTATGGTAAGATATCACATGTGCTGACACACTGTAAGTACTGCTATTTTTTCATATTTTTGCAGTGTTTCAATTTAAAGAAATTGAAAAAAATCCAGTGATATCTCTTGTAAATTCTATTTTGATCTATTTACATTTAAAAATTATCAAAATTAATGAATTTTAAAGAAAACTTATTTTTTGAATTGTTTAAAGTTAATGAGTTAATCAGTTAAAAAAATTTGCTAACTTAATTTGGAGTACCAATCATTTAAGTTTTTGAGCTTACTATGACAACCATTCAAATTTTTGAGCTTACTATGACAATCATTCAAATTTTTGAGCTTACTGTGCCAATCTTTTTAATTTATAAGAGTTAAATGTTTAGAGGTAGTGTAGTTTTAGTAATATCGAAGAGAATCTTCTGTTTTAAAAATATTCTTCTAAATGTCACAATTAAAATTTACAATACAAATTTACAAATTTCACAATTAAAAGCAAAAAATTATCAAAAGTTTATAGGAGGCTGCACCTCCTTGTAAAACAGTTTGAAGAAAATTTTTTTAAAAGTTTATTGTTGTCTAATGTTTTGTAAAATAATGTTTGATTATTCTTTGTTTTGTTTGTATTTTTTTTTTTTTTTTTTTTTTTTTACAGGATGAATTGGAAACCACGAAACGAAGTTATGAAGAACAGATGAGAACACTTACTGATCACTTGTGTGGAATGAATGAAAAGCTTACTTTACAAAAAGATGAGATAGACAATCTTAAATCAGGAGCTTTATTAGACAAGAAAAATAAATCTAAGTGGAAAAATTAAATTGCTTTATTTTTTTTTTTTTTTATATATATATACAGAAAATCTTTTTTTATATGCATTTGTAGTTTTTTTTAATTTGTTTATTTGAAGCGAAAACAAAAATAAATTATTAAAAGTTTTTAATTTAGTTGCAAAATTTATTATGTAGTTCAAGGGTATATGTTGTTATATTGTTGGTATATGTTAATAGAGATGAAATTACATATTAAAATCAAAGAATGTTAATTTTAAAACATAATGTGTATTTTTGGAATCTTATGATGTTAATGGAGTTTCAAGATTTAGTGATATGTAAATAATTTTTAATGATTTAAAAAGGATTAGGTAGTATTAAGTTAAAAAATATGCTTGCAAAAAAAATGGCAGCAATACCACATCGTTGGGGTGGTGAACGCAAAAATAGCTTTTTTTTATCAAGTAAAAAGACAGACACAGTTGTGCGGAACAGTGAAGATGATGATGATGTTGATGTGGAGAAATGCTCCACATCAACATCATGGAATGTTATGAAATGGGATAATAAGGTAATAATAAAACAATAAAGTTTTTTATTTTTTATTAAACGTTTTATAGTTTTTGTTTTCTACAATGGTTTTATACTTATTTTTGTTTTGATTAAAAGAATATTCATTTTGTATTCAAATATATTCAATATAAAGAAGTAAGAATAGGCAACCTTTTACAAATTTTTAGTTTTGTAAAAATTTCAGTTCCTATGACCCTATAGCTTTTTTATATATACTTATTTTTTATACTTATTTATACATGTTTAATGTTTTCTTATAGTTTATATTATATTATATGCGGTAGTGGTGTAGTGGTAAAGCGCTCGCTTCATAAGCGAGAGGTTCCGAGTTCGATTCCCACCACGTCCCTGGTAGTACAGCGCTCAACTTGTTTCTCTGCGCAGAGGCCTTGTTCGTCGAGGTTCGTGTTTCAGAGCTATAGAGTTGAGAGAGGGTTATAACCATTATTAAGTAGCGTCCTCATCTTTAGTGGCCTTCTTGGCCTTGAGGAGGTGAATAACAAAAAAAAAAAAAAAATGATGTTAACTGTTTATAATAATTTATATTATATTAAGTGTATACTATATTAAGTTATTATATTACCTGCCCAGCCTGTTGGAATTAGGGTCAGCATTTTGCAATGGCGACCCTTTGAAAGACTTTAATAGTCATAGGAAAAACAAAGGATATTATATATCCATTCATATAATAGCCATCAATACATATATCTAAAAATGAAATATTAGATTTTTTAAAAATTTCAAAAAACTTGGTGAGGTTAGTTATAAAAGAGATTAGAATTTACAGATAAAAAGTTACTTTGAAGACAACAAATATTCATAAATGATAGAAAAAGCGTTTTTTCATCATAAGCTTTTTTTACATAAGTAGTTGATTCCTGCTAGTCAGCACAAAATTTTAACAAATCTTATCTTGCCTTGACAGTACCTACAAGTACTGTAAAGGCAAGATAAGTGATGGTATCACTCTTTTGCACTGTAATCCAAAAGAGTGATACAATCCATGAACAACTTAGCGCATTTATATATATATATGTGTGTGTGTGTATATATATATGTATATATATATATATATATGTATATATATATATATGTGTATATATATATATATATATATATATATATATATATATATATATATATATATATATATATATATATATATAGTAGAAAATCACTTGACAAAAATTTTTTTCATTTAACACTTTGTTTCATCAATAAAGACTCATCAAAAATGAATGATCAAATTAATAAAACTTCAATTTATACCAAAAATTAAATTACAGGAAGTCGCAAATGTCTTAACTACTGCTTAATTTTTACACATTTGTGGAATTTGCTGACACAAATGTGTGAAAATTAAGCAAATTCCACAAATGTGTGGATTTTGCTTAATTTTCACGAAATTATTACTTATGCTTTTTTAAAAAAATATTTTTTAAAAGGGAGATTTAAGGTAACTATTATTTGAGCTCATTTTTTTTATAGTTTTTTAGGAGAAACTTATTTTTGTGCCTACATTTAGAAATTAATTTCGATTTTTTGTTTAATAAGCATTCTTGGTTTGCATGTGTAATTATTTCAAGTTTTTCTTGCAGGCATACTATGCCTACAAGAATTTTTCGGAAATATTGTTATATGCAGGCACTGTTTTAAGGATGGACCAATTTAGTATAAAATCATCAATATTTTTATCTTTTAATTCCCATATATATTTTGACAGCATGGTGTCTTTTGAATACTTTTTATTTTTAAAAGCTTATGATTGGCAAAATGTTTTTTCCATTCACCCTCTGTTATGCCAATGTATTGTTTATTAGGTACATTCTTAGAGGAAACAACACATTTATATACCATATTTTTTGATAAACAACTTCCACTCATTGGACAATTGTTTTTTTGTTTACAATTACAATTTTCTGTAGTTTTTTCATTTAGGATTTTTTTGCTTTTGTTTGACAAAGCATTATTGTGACTTTTTATAATTCTTTCCATATTTTTTGTGCCACTGTTACTAACTTAAATTGTATTTTGATTAAAAATTTTATCTTATTTATTAGAGGACGGGAAAAGCTTATCGACCAGTTTTAAAAACACTTTTCCTATGTTAGTGGAAACATTTTTGCTATATGGGGGGTTGAACCAAATTACATTTCTAATTCTATTTCGCTTTTTTGTATTCTTTTTTTCAGGGTAAAATTTTAGTTCAAAGTTTTCAAAACCACTTATTTTAAGGGCATCTTTAAATATTCATTTAAAGGAATCAAATACATTTTCATTAGAGGAGTTTTGGTTTAGCCTGTTATTAGTTGAAATTGGGATTTGTTTTAGAATTTGGGGTGGGTGATTTGAGTTAATATTAATATATAATAATTCATTGTTTGTTTTTTTTGAAAGGCTTATATGAATTTTCAGAGAGATTAAATGTGACATCAAGAAAATTCACAATTTTTAAATTTATGTTTATTTCAATTTGAAAGCCAATATTTTTAAAAATTATCTTGAAAAAGTTAAAAATATCTTTTCTAATTTTATCGAGCTGTGGACCAGATTTTTTATGGATTACTATTAAACCATCGTTGCAATAAAGACCTAAATCTTTTGTATTGATTATTTTACTTAATAAATCTAAAATATATAGTCCAATAGATTCACAAATTTTTGCTCCATCATAACTGCCCATTGTTACATCAAAGCAGTCGTTAAGCTGTATGTTAAGAAAATTAAGCAGTAGTTAAGACATTTGCAACTTGCGACTGTAATTTAATTTTTGGTATAAATTGAAGTTTTATTAATTTGATCATTCATTTCTGATGAGTTTTTATTGATGAAACACTGTGCTAAATGAAAGAAATTTTTGTTAAGTGATTTTCTACTTATTTATAATTGCTCTGTTCTTTTAAGAACATTGAGCGCTCTATTTTGATGAATACATTTTAAAGTTGTTTAAATATATATATATATATATATATATATATATATATATATATATATATATATATATATATATATATATATATATATATATATATATATATATATACAACCTCATTGATGATCTAATTACTCTGAGCACTCTAGTTATTGACACGTCATTTTTTTATTCTACTTTTTTTCTTCTATTTTTAGCATTTTTGTTTATTTTAATTTTTATTTGTTCTTTGGAGTTTTTTTTTTAATTTATTTCATTGTTTTGTATAAATAAATACATTGTTAATATTGCATAACTATTAGTTATATTATGTTATTAAGCAGTTGCATGTTGAAGCAGTTGAGAAAGTATCTTAAAACTAATGTTGTAAATTATAGTTGCGAAGCAGTGGAGAAAGTGGAGTTTGTAAAGAGCAAGGTAATTTAATTTTTAGATTTCATAGTGAAGTTGATTGATCTATTATTGAAATTAAAATCATTATTTAAATAAGCATGTAGTCTCATATTTTCTAGTCTTGATAACCCTCTTTATAATAAGGCCTTGTTGCATATTTTGTATGCACACAATGAGTGCATATTTTGTATGTACACAATGAGTACATATTTTGTATGTTTTTGTTGCTGTTGTTGTTGTTGTTTTTAATTCTGATTCACTCCCAATAAGGGTGCAAGCAACTACTATTAAGCAAGCCTTCCCAGGAAACGCGTGCGGTTTTTCGTCTTGTATGGCCATATGCAAGTATTTTTTTTTGATAACTTGGTCATGGCCGTTTGCAAGTTTTATAGTTTTAATCATTGCGGAAAAAGTTTCAAAAACCAAAAAAGCAAAACTAACAAAATAGAAAAAAATAAGAAATTAATAATTTAAATAATTTGTGTACTGTTTTTATTTTTGCTTCTTTAGAGTGGTTGTTATTTTCAGCAACAAAATTAGATAAGGCAAAGCAAAAAAAAAAAAGCAGTTTTAAGTCTACAATAAAAAGAATGATTTTCCTTTATTTAAATTTTTTTTTTTTAAAGAGGAAAGCAAAAATATAAATTGCAATGTGTTTGTAAAATATATTTGTATAATTTTAATGTAAAAACAAGGATTCAATCAGAGACGATTCTACGAAAACAATGAGGGAGAGTGAAAGAAAAAAATAAAGGTCCTCAAAATTAAATTTTACCCGACTAAATTGTTTCAAATACCCGGCTTGCCAACTAAATTCGTCAAAAACAGACCATAACTTTAAAATTATCTTCTTTGGGGGGTGGAACACTCCCACACACACACACCCTCCTCCCTGTAAAATCGTCTCTGGGTTGATTTAAGCGATCGCGAAATGCAAAATCTGGAAAAATATCTGGTCTTCAAAATTTTAGTTAATGTAAAACCGTGTTCTTTGTTTTCAAGAGCGAATCAACTTAAGTTTGTTAGTGAAAAAGTTATAAAAAATAAAACAAACTTACGACTACAAAAATAAAAACAATCTTGTAACTAACTGCATTATGAAAGTAATAACACTATAATAGTGTTATTACTTTTGTAACGCACTTATAACTTTTATAATTCATTTTTTGTTCAAACAACATAAGTAATCCTAAATTTTAATTGTAGATTTTAAAAGTAGAAAAGCTTCTAGAAAAATAGAGTGGGTGTTCAAATATTATTAAAATCTTCAGGAACTTTTACCAATTACTTAAACGACTTTATAAAAATGTACTTTATACAAAGTTTAGCATTATGAAAAATGTTACTAATGGTCCGTAAAAATGCGTTAATTTTAAAATCAACCAATAAAAGTTTTTTATCCACTTTATTTTTTCTAGATTCTTTTCTACTTTAATTAAAGTTTGGAATTACTAATGTTATTTGAACAACTCTGTTAAATTATTAGGGATAAAAAAAAGTACAGGAAAAGAAAGGTAACATGAAACAATTAGGGCTATGTGTAGACGGCATGGTCTAATTGAAGTTTAAAAACTATGTATATAAGTATGTGCCCCTTACTTTAAAAATACACTGAAAGGCTTAAACGGTATAAGAAATCTGAATGCGATGAGATGTGTATCATTCAGAAACATACAACAAAAAGATTTTTTTATATACAAATAAGAAAAGATAAATGGTTACAAAGCAACATATGACCAGCGGTATTAAAAAGAAAAACAAAAAAACTTTGGACAGTTGTAGGGATCAAACCACAGACACTCCGTGTATGAAGGTAATGTCTTATCCAAATTAGCTAAACGTGCGGTTACTCAAGATAAAATAAATAAAGTTTTATAATACAAAAAGTCATATATAAAAGTATTAGTGAGCATTACATAGACGTTTTCTTATAGGGACAATATATACTTGTTACATTAAAATTATACAAATATATTTTATAAACAGATGACAACTTATATTTTCGCTTTCCTCTTTAAAAAAAAACAACAATTAAAATATAGGAAAATCATTCTTTTTAATGTTTAAAACTGTGACCAAGTTGTCCAAAATAAAATACTAATGCATGGACATACAAGATAAAAAACCGCACACGTTTTCTGGGAAGGCTTGATTAAGTTAGGAGTTGGTTACTAGAAAAAAAGAGTAGAGTTATAGAGTAAGGAAACGGTTGACAGAAGACTTAAATGTTAAAGGTTATATGAGTCAGGAAAACATGAAGATGGGAGAGAGTTCCAAAGAGTTGAAGTGTGTGGAAAAAAACTAAACGAATAAAAGTTTTTATAGCATGCGGGGATAGATACAGTGAAAGAATGAGACTTTGCTGAATGACGAGTCAAGGAAGAATGAGCTTTAGTTGATGGAATTAGAGATTATGGCTCCTTTGAGCAGCATAATAGTATTTGTAGAAAAGAGAAAGAGATGCAACTTTACAACAATCGGAAAGAGGCTTAAGCTTAGCATAGAGTGGGTCCAACTACTGAGCTTAGAATAGAGCGGTTCCAACTACATTTACAATGCGTTTTTGAACATTGTCTTGAAGAGACAGAGCATCATTAGAAGAATGAGTGCATATTTTGTATGTACATAATGAGTGTATATTATTCTAACCAAAATGAAATAAATATCTATGTAATATCATTTTTGTATCCAAAATTCAAACTTGTTAGCTTTCCTTTGATGGTTGAAAAATGTGTCTTGTCTAAAAGTTCATTCATTGAAATACTCTAAAATATGTATGCTATAAACACCATAAGCATAGTAAAAAAAAAAACTCCTCTAAGTTTCCACATTTCTATATGTTTTTTGCTACCAATTTGTGAAAAAGTTATATAAAATTTTAAATATGACAACGTTTGCATTTAAACAAATATGTTTTCTATAACTGAAATTTTCATAAGATCAATATTTGCTACAATTTTCTTTTTTCTTTTTCTTTTTAAATCATTCAAATCAACTTTTTCGATTATTAGAAATTCCTTTTTGTAAGAAGTTAATTGATGTAAATTTCGTAATTTCGTAAGAACTTAATTGATGTAAAGTTTTTGTTGTCAATTATTAGTATCAAGAAGAAAAAATTATAAAATGAAAGTAAAGAGTTTATCTGATATTTTGGAGATAATAAATAGACAAAAATATTAAAAACAAGTTTCGCTGGAATTGGCTTCAAAAGAAAAATAATAATGGAGTGTATTATTCAGCCTACATAAGAAAGATACAATTAAGTCATTGACTGTTGTCAGTTTTTATTAATTTATAAAAAACAGATACATGTATATTGCTATACAGTATTCCAGATAATGTGCATATTGGCAGTACTTGCACAAATAGAATGAAGTCTACCATTAAACCTATTGTAAGTTTTAGAGACCAGTCATCAAATGCAGAAGCAATGGCTCACGCATTTATTTCTAAACACAATTTAGTAATAGCACATTATTGCAAAAAAGCAAAGTTGTATTAAACACTATGCATTATTAAAAAGTTTAATTCACAAAGTTGTATTAAACACTATGCATTATTATCGCTTGTTACAGTAAATGCTGAAAGTCTTTTTAATTTTGTTATTCATTTATTTAACAAAGACGCAATTCCATTAAGTAATTTAGTTTTCAATTTATCGATTCTACCATTTTATGAGGGGGAAAATCAGTGGGTTTAAAACAAGATTAAGAAAAGCTCACTTATTATTGATGGTGATACTTGTCATCATGTACACAATGTTGTCAAAAAATTTACTTTTTTTTTTCAGCAAGGTAGTTGAAAACTTACTGGATGATATCTACAATGATTTTAAGTTTTTGGATTTTGGATACTTTGATTTGGATTTGGATATTTGGATCTGGACAAAGATTTTAATTCCAGATCTTTGTATATATCTGAAAATTTTTTGTCACAACACTCCAAAACAAAGGGTTTCTCATTGGTGGTTATCTGTTTTAGATTGCACCCTTCTATGCTTGAGACAATGTCTGCTTTTACCTTAATTTATTCTTCTTGGTTATCAAAACAGGACAAAATACTATTAGACAGAATAAAATGTAGAAAAATGCAGTAGAAAAAGCTGACAGAAAGAAAAGCTAGAGTTGTTTATTTTTCCGACGAATTACTTTATATTAATTTGTACATTACTTTATATTAATTTGAAGTTCTTCCTATTTTTAAATCATTTTTTTTAACTTTTGAATGAAAAGAACTGTTAGTCCATCAAATTTATTATGAGCAAATTGAACTGGTTAAAACAATTTTAACTTGTTTTATCAAGCCAAAGATGATAAAAAATGAAAAAAACATTAACAAAGTTGAAATTTTTAAACCTAAAATATAAAAATGTGTATCGCCATACAAATTACATATACTTTGAAAGTAATGCTGAAAAATATTTGTCAAGAACAGTTATTCGAAATCCTGACTTCAAAGCTTACCTATAATCATCAGTTTAATTACTTAATAAATTTCCTTTTAAGAACCCTCTATTAAAATGTCTCACTGCGATCGTCTTAATGTCTCAAGGTCACGAAATTACTGAGAATGCTAAAAAAACTCCCAACTTTCTTTTCCACTGTAAATATAAATAAAATAGTATTTGATCAAGAAGTTATGCAGCTTCAGATAGATATAGTGCTTCCACTCATATTTGCCGATGGAAAGTTCCTACATCTTGACTATTGGTGTGCAGAAGTTGAGCATAATAAGTACCATAGTTAACAAAAAGTCAAACCAACTTCATGCTTCAACATACTCCACTATAGCTTCAGTTAAGTATCAATTATTAGCAAACAAGATCACAGTGCTAAGGTACTTTAAAAGACGAGATACATTGCATGACCTAGTTAACAAAAACATCTGTGGTCATTTTCAAACTGCAAGCAAATGCTATATTAAAAAAAAATTCCATTGGAAAAATAGAAAAGTTGAAGAAGGTTTTTTTAATATAAAATCAATGCGGAAAAAAAATTGCCTCACATGAACGGTGCAATATAGTTAAAGAATCCATTATTGATAATGAAAAAAAGTGCAGTAAAAGAAAAGCTGACAAATGTTTTGCAACAGAAAATTATAAGAATAAAAAGTATTGATTTCTAAACTATTGTCTGACATTTATATTTAAAAAATAAATAAATTATTATGCTTCGCAGATTGTTAACTGAGGTATTATATTTAACTAGCTCATCCGACCCATAAAAATACGGGTCTTTGTAAGTCTATTGCACACCAACCTTTTCTATGCTTTTCCTTATATATCCTAGATTTCCGGACTCATAAAACACGGATCTTCACCAAACCTACCATATCTGTACTTCTCTATTCCACACTGATCATTTCTATACCTATTCTTTGTTACCTTTTCTGCATACGTAGACCTTATAAGAGATTTATAAATATGTTTGTTTTTATTCTTAACACATATCATTGATAGCTCAGTGGTTTAGTGTGCTGTCATCATTGTCGTTTTGGGGGTTTATGACCTCTCCTTTGCGTAATAAATTTTGAAATTTTTTAAATATTGCTTATATATTTATAGCAAAAAAATTATAATATAGCAAAAAGTTTTCTAATTGTTGAAATAAAATTCAAAAGTTTTATCATTTTATAGATTTATTATACACGATTGTTCCATACACTGCCTGCAAACTCAACATATGCAAAGATGTTTACACTTACAGACATTTGTACTTAACGCTATACTAATGGCTAGAACTAATATCTTAGACCATTAAAAACTAAAGACTATAAAACGATAAAAACTAAAACACTAGTCTAAAAGTCTAATATATCCCATAAAAATATATTCTATATATTTTTAATAAGAGGAGTTTACTTAAAAAATATAAAATCTTATTTCTAAATTTTTAGATAAAAGTAAATCTGTAAAATTTGGTATAATTTTTAATTATTTACAAAACTCGAAGTTTAAATGTTAGATATTAGCATAGAATTTTGTTCACATAGATAAAATATGAATCATTACAGATTATCGTTTCAAAAAAAATGTGTAATAGCTTTGTAAAATAAAAGATATTTTTATTTACACATTTATTAACAAATTAACAAAACATAACAATTTTCAATAGTTTTCAATTTTATTCAAGTCTATATTGAACAAATATGTCATCTGATTAATCTAAATAAAGTAATCTAATTAAAAAAAGCAAAAAATACACTACATGTATTAACTGGTAATCAATTTATTTATACATAATAACAAAACAAAAAATATAAAGAAAAGTTTTACAAAAAAAATTTAGCTACATCTGCATCATCAATTAACAATTGGTAGATTAGCTAACTACAAAAATACTAATTATAGATGTAGCTTATTATTTTCCCACTGCTCCCTCTCCTCATATTGTAAATTCTCCAGGATTCACAGTCCCTGTTAAAAAACAAGGTGGGGGTTGAGCTTTTACCTAAATTTGGCAAACTAACTTCTTTCTAAACTATTAGCTAATGATCAACATCGTAAATTTTTACAATTAAATTTTAACAAGTTAAAACCATATTTTAACAGTAGACTAAGTAAATTTATAATGAATCATATACACCAGAATAGAACTAAAGAAATAAAAACTATACCATCATGAGAAAACATTTTAAAAACAAACAAAAAAGCAAATAATAAAAAAAAGCATATTGTAAAATGGTTTTTTTTTAATCTAAAATAAGATTATCTTTTTAATTAAAAACATTAATGTTTTCATGAACAGATTAGGACACATCGATAAAGTACATACACAGTGAAAAAATTTTTACATTGTATATACTTATTAGATACCTCCTAATTCAGTGATTGTTGCTGATTATTATGAAAATTATTAACTGCAATTTGAAGTATTCACAAAATCTTAACTGACAATAAAATATTATTTTGACATGGAGAATCTTAAACACGATCACAGCAGCAAATCATAATATTTTGCATATTCTGCTATAATTTTGATGGTGTTAAGTGTAGAAACAGAAGGTATATCTTTTCAACATAATTTCTTTATAAACATAGCTTAGTATAAAAAAAAGGAAACAAAATTGGTAGTTTTTTTACAGATTTATTTCTTTACAAACAAAATTTAACAAAAAATATCAATAAAAATAAACATATTAAACAAAAAACATTAAACTACATCTTCTATATGTAGATGTAGTTAAGTATTCTCCCCTGCCCACTCTAACTCCAACCACTTTACTTTCAGTAAACATAATCTCTTCCCCTTTTAACAAAATAAAGGAAATCTTTTCCCCTTTTATGGGCTCACACCCTGTGTGCACTATAGGTTGCGGGGCCTTACAAACATCAATAGCGTACAAACATTTCATAAAGATAAACCTAAAGATAAAAAATGTAACAATCGATATAGCTGAATGATATTTTAGTTTCATACTTAACTATAAAACCTTTAAATCATTTATTTACCAGATACAGATAATGGGTGTTGCAGCAACTATTGTTGCTGGGATTGCTACAACTTTATTGGCTTTAATAAGTATCAAAAAAATACAGTTAATTAAATTGAAAATTAAAATTTGTAATTAAAATATCTCATAAAATAGAATAACACAATCATTATAGAAAATAATAATTTTTTCCTATATCAATTTTAAAGATGAAGATAAATTAGAAATTAAAACCAACAGTATGTGATAAGCTGTGGTATTGAAATTAAAATAACAAACAAAATATCGATATTCCATTTTAAACATTTTGTACAAAATGTTGAATTAGAAATTAAAAAAACGCAAAGGTTAATTTTTAAGAAGTAAATTTAAAAGATTCTTTATAAGTAAATTTAACTTTATGAAATCTAACTATCACCACCAGACATTAACGCTGTAATAAATAATTAGATTCATAAAACATGATTGAATATCCAACATAAAATTATTTAAAGCCAATAAAAAAAACAAAACAATTTATTTAAATTTAAAATAAGGTCATCTTTAGCTTCTATAAAATTAACAGCCTGTCAAGATACAATTTCAATACATCACCTACAAAGCAGAACATGTTTCATTAAAACATTAAAAAATTAAAATTTAGAAACTTTAAAAACAGATTAAAAAATTAAAAAAGCATACTATTTATAAATAAAAGTATATTAAGTAATTATATTATTTATGATAGCAATAATAGAAGGTTCAAAAATATTTCAGAAGTATAAAAGTTAAATAATTTTGTACAATGCCTTGTGCATTATCAGTTAAAATCGTCCAAGTTTTTTTATAGTTTTCTAAATTCTGTCATTATTGTGCACTCAGTTTAGAATGTTAAATGGGGGCAAAATAAAATTTCCGTAAATTTCTAAATTTTCTTATTACTTTAATATTAAATAATTTTAATTTTTTATTATTTTTAAAATTAATAAGTTTAATAAAATAATTTATTTTAAATGTAAAATTTCGAATTATGTTCTTATTAAAAACATACTTTGTAAACCTGCTTACTGTTTTAGAAAAAGTTAAGGTCACCGTGTGGCAAATTCAAATCATCAGCTTGCTTTTTTTTAAATTTTTGTTATTAAAAATGCAAAACAAAACAACTTTATAGTTCTATAGATTTTATATTCTATATATAAACATATTATATACGAGTTTTCCTTGCAGGAACACAACTTAATTGTAGAAAACTTGAAATGTAAAACTAAAATAATATAAGTATCTCAATCATTACACATAGGCAACAAATTTCTCCCCGTTTTTTGATGTTTTTAGAATTTTTAGCTTTTTTAAAAATCTTTTTGTTTGTTAAAGTGTATAATATTGTTACATCTGTTTTTATATAATCTTTATAAAACTTCAAGAGTGTTTTGCATTTTAAAACAATTAATAAAATTTATAAAAAGGAAAGTCACCAGTCATAGGACTTGAACCATGGCTTTTATGTTCAGTAACTCTGCGCGCTATCCACTCAGCCACGCTGGTACATCGACTTACAAAAATTTTAAAACTATATAGTAAATATAACACTACAGGAATAAATGCTATAGGTCAAAATAAAGGAGAGGTTGACGCAATGCAATTTTCAAGTGAAAGTCAAACTGTAAAACTTGAAAAATGTTTCGGTATATTTTAACATTATATAATTTGAAATTGTGTGCGTTAGATATACACGTTCGTTGCATAATGTTCATTCAAGTTTTCTTATAAAACAAAGTGCTGCGACTCTTTCTTGCCAATACCTTGGTTTCAATGGCTGCCAAGGGGCACTACTACTACTATTAAGTTCAGCAGTAATATATAGAGATTTTAAAGAATTTTAGAGAAACATAATTATTAAGTAGTTTTTAGTTACTTTATTTTATCCCTTTACCACCAATCCAGAATTTACCCACATACCTTCCCCAATTTGTTGACCGTAGAGTTTTCTGGGATTTTTCAGATTTTTTACAAAAAAAATTAAATAACTATTTTGCCTAAATTCTTATGATCGCTATATTTATTATTTGGGTTTTAAAAGAACTGTTAACAGTTCAAGTTATTACTTCAAATTCATTTTGTTCAAAAAAATGTAATTCATTTATAAAAAATTCATAAGCACTTAATTACCTGATTAATTTTTTTTTTCTGACTTTAAAGTCAAAAAAAAAAAACCAAAAAATTTGCTATTTTTTATCATTCTGTATTTTTGCTCATTCAATAATATTTCTGCACTTTTTTTATACTTTAAAGTAAAGATTGTTACGGTCTCAAAACTATTTTTATTCCAATAATCAAAAAGATTTAGTTGCTAACTTAATTATTTCAACTTTCTGATTTTGAATGTATTTAAATATTTTATTACTAAGTTTACCTTACACACTTAAAAAAAAGTTGAAGTTTCTACTTTAGAGTAGGATATGTGATATACCCTTTGTAAGGTATAATTTTATATATAATTTTCTGAGATTTATATTAAAAATAGTGATTTTTCATACAATTTTCACAATAAATACAATAAAAATTATATCTTACTAAGGTCATAATTTTTATTGTATTTATTACAAATCATACAATAAAAATTATACCTTACTAAGGTAACATCCTTCTCTAAGGCAGAAATTTCTACCTTTAGTAGTGTGTCTCACCAATAGAAACATCTTTTTCATTAACAATGTAAAATTACATTGTATCAACAATGTAAAAAAACTATATTGTATCAACAATGTAAAACTACATTGTATCAGCAATGTAAAACTACATTGTATCAATGATGTAAAATTACATTGTATCAAAAATGCCAGATCCAAATAGTGTTAAGTTCAGTAGGTACTGAATGTTTGATTTTATTAATTAAATATTGTTTGTACAATATAGGTGAAGATATCAGCAACTTTTTGCTGTTAAGTGATGAAATTATCATCAGGATTTTTTCATATTTACCAATTAATTCTCTAACAAAAGCTGCAAGAGTTAATAAAAGGTGGAAAACTCTCACGTAAGTTTAGGTTTATTAAATTTATTTTACTATCAACTTGTGAAATAATTTTTTTAAATTGCCTACTTTGTTAAATTTAAATTCATAATAGGCATGATAGCGAACTTTGGCATAGTGTAAATCTAGATAATTGTCGTTTTAAAAAAGAAGGAATGCTTGGCTCTCTTCTTCATAGAGGTGTTGCAGTGTTGCGATTAAGCAAAGCAGAGGTAATAAATTAATATATTGCCGAGTTTAAAAAAATGATTTCTAAAATTTCTTTCAAATTTTGAAGCAAAACTTTGGTTCATATAAAAATAGTAGCTAAGCTTTGGTTTATATAAAAATAGAAGTAATGCTCTGTTTGTTTTTTAAGTTCTGTTTGATTTTAAAGATTTGAGCGAATTTAAGGTAAAAGAGTACAAAGAAAAGAACTTAAAAGCCTTTAAAGTTGCTTTTGGTTGTTTTAAAAATTTATTAGTCTGACACCTATAAACATGGGTGCCTTATGTTTATTGCCATATCTTGAGCCAATGAAAATGTATTATATCCATACATTTATCTTGTCATTTGTCATGTTAATTAAATATTTTGTATAAATTAAACTTATTTAAATATGTTATGCATAATTTATGCATAATAGTAAGTTATACATAATTTATATAAAATGATGTGCATAATTTATATTATATATAATTTTATTTATACTAGATACTGGCTCCAATTTGTTACAGTGATGAGGAGGATGAGTAAATTTTAATTTATTTTTAATCTAAAGATGTTTTGTAAATAGTTTATATATTTTTATATATCGAGAGAGAGAGAGAGAGAGAGAGAGAGAGAGAGAGAGAGAGAGAGAGAGAGAGAGAGAGAGAGAGAGAGAGAGAGAGAGTATTTTCTATGAAAAAATGTATATCTTTATAAATTTTACAATGGAAAAAAAGTGGACTACTGTTTAGGTTTATTAAAGAATGTTATTTGCTACCAGCTTAAGGTAATATTGATTTTTAAGGCTGAAAATTGTTTCCAAAATAAATAGCAAAATAAATAGTAAAAAAGTTTTTATAAATTTTGCACTTAATACATTAACAATTATTTTAGTTGAATAGTTTCTAAGGACCCTTCTGGGGACTCAAAAAAAAAAAAAAAATTATTTTTTTTTGAGTCCCCAAAAGGGTCCTCAGAAAGTTATTTTTTTAATGAATGCAATTTGAAAATGTTACCTAAACTCAAAGCTCTACTATTCAAGACTACACTTTAGTATTTACAAAAAATTAGGGATATAGAGTTCAAAGAGTAAAAGCTATAGAGTTCAAAGAGTAAAAACAGAAGCAACTAGCTCCAGTATATATTTATATATATATATATATATATATATATATATATATATATATATATATATATATATATATATATATATATATATATATATATATATATATATATATTTATATATATATTGTAGTATTTTCTTCTCTTAGTTATGGATTAGTTATGAAAAAAAAATACAGAATATGTAACCATTGAATTACGAGACGAAAAGATAAAAAGTAACCAAAATTACAGCTGTGTACAATTCACTGCTCGTGACTGTATATAGTCGGTGCTGTCGAAAAATATCTAGAATAGCTCCTATGTGTGTGTATATATATATATATATATATATATATATATATATATATTATATATATATATATATATATATATATATATATATATATATATATATATATATATATATATATATATATATATGTATGTATATATATATATATATATATATATATATATATATATATATATATATATATATATATATATATATATATATATATATATATATATATATATATTATACATACACATATATATTTTATATGTATACACACCTATTGCTTCAAGTGAACAGAATGCCATCCCCATAACTTTTTATTTTATTTGGAGGAAGGGGGGCAGGGATTTGGAAAAAATGCTCTATAGCTTTGAGCCTACCTCAGGTACAGCCAAATTAACTTATATAACCCTAGGTACAGCCAAATTACAGCCAAAAAATTAATTTTTAAAAATAATATTTTTGTACAAAATAATTTATTTTTTTTGTTAGATGTAAAGACTTTGACTTGAAATATTTGGATGCTTCTATGACACAATTTTCACAAAATACACTCTTTGATTTACTAATTGTAAGTTTGCAGTTTTATTTTTATTCTCAAATGTTTTATGTTGTTGTATTTTGTCTTCTTTTTACTTTTTTTGTAGAAATGTGTTTCACTTGTGAACTTATCACTTGAGGGGTGCAAAGCTGGGGTGTTGGAAGTTGCGTACGTTGATTAAATGTAATTAAATTCTTTTCTCTTGAAAAAAGATTTTTTTTTAAAAAGAATTTATTTGGATGAAAATTGAACAGATCAATATTAAATTTAGAGCAATTTCTAATAACAAAAGACTTCAAGTTTTGAATTTATCAATGGCAGTTGGAGTTACGCTTTCATCTATCAATATTTTAACCAAACAATGCAGAAGGTTTTTTTTTATTTATCTATTTGAGCTTTAATAAGTTATTTATGAGTTCTGTTTTGTTACATAACTTTTTTTTTTAATTTTAGATTAGAATCTTTGAATTTAGCTTGGACAAATCAAACAAGAGATTGTATTCGCTTTGTGTGTTGTTTTTTTTGTAAAGTTTTTTTGTTTTTATATTTTAATTTATGTGCTTATGTTAAGACAAAGTGATACTACACAAGGATTAAGACAAAGTGATACTACACAAAGTGATACACAAGGGATAAAAGTTATAGTGATACATATTAAAAATAAGTTGATTAAAAAATGTGTTTCCAATTTACTACAGCTTTCTAAAAAACAAATAGAAGAATTTGTGTTAAAATTGTTTCAATAAAATACAACAGATAACTTTTTACTTTGGTTTTTAGAGTTATCTTTTTCCGTTTATATCCAGTATTATAGATGTTTCTGTTAATTTTAGGGTTTTTTAAAATTCTAGAAAGTTTTTTTAAAATACAAATTGAAATATTTTTAATAGTCATTGAACGACTGAAACATGAAATAACAAAAGAATATACGATAAATAAACCACTGTAGATATTTATAAGCCTTTATTCACTGCATACTAGTTGTGACTTTAAAATATATATGACCGAAATATAACATCATTATTCAGTGTTCAGTATGATGGTATAATTTAGAATATCAAAATTAACAAATGATAAACAAAAATAGGGTTGGGTAAGGTAAAAAAAAATAGTATCGGGTGGGGTAAGATACCCCTTAAACAATTTAAATTAAAAAAACTTAAATTATTAAACGGAATTTGCTTTTAACTTACTTTTTTCATATGCTCCTTTGAGTAAAAGAACACTTCGCTTTTGTGGGAGTATAAATTTCTACAAAAAATGTTCACGTTTCGCTATAATTCTATTATACCGTAATTACTAGATATATATAGATAGATAGATATAGATAGATATAGATATATATACACACACACACTACTATGAATATATAATGCTTACTTAAGATGGTTGATTGGATTCGTGTTGCAGAAGTCATTTGTTTCCTGTAAAAAGTACTATGACCATTTTTAAACTTATATAGTGACAACTCTATAATAGTGATTGTACTAAGTTTATTTAGAAGAAAAATAATTAACCCAATTAATGTTTTTTATATCTATTCATGCATATAGAAATACCAATATTTATGTTGTAAAGGGTAGCAAATGTAAATCAGATTAAAAAAATATCACGCTAAATACCATCATTTTGAATGGGACTTTTAATGTTTGTTTTTTTTATCAACGCCTAAAAACATGTGCATTGTTCGACCTGCTCTAGCAGCCTAGCCTGAATTTTAATTTTTTCTCTTTTAAAATATAGATTTGACTAAATTGTTTAAATTTTTTAATATGTATCTTAGTACTATTTTTTAGTTATTGAATATTTTTAGCTTTGTCGCTTATCTGAATTAAAAGAGCTTAACCTAAGTGGTTTGAGGGGCGGTATCAACAGAAAAGGTCTGTATAGCTTTTATTTGTTGGCAAATCTATTTGTTTTTATTAGTTACATTTAAAAACAATTTTTTTTTATATATAAATAGCAATGGAATGTTTGGTTATGGCTTGTAAAAAGCTAAGAGCTCTTGATCTAAGGTATTTTGTTTTTTTTTAAGTCCGGGAAGATTATAAAATATTTACATATTTTATGAATAATATAAATAATATTAAATCTAATTGGGGCTTATCTTTTTAACAGTGATGTGACGCTTCAGATTGGGATAATGAAGTTGATTGCTGACAACTGTATATCGCTAGAAGAGCTTTCGATAAGCAGATGTTCTGATGTAAAACCAGAACAGTTGCTGTAAGTTGTATTTTGCTATCCGTCATAAAAACATCTGCTGCAATTTATGGTTTACAGTATATATCTACTTAAATATGTTATATCTACTAAAATTTTATTTCATTTTTATAACTTCTCAAGTTATTTTGATTGTATTATCATTTTGTTCTTTTACCGTTTTATCGTGTTTTTGTTTAAGTTTTACCTTTTTTTTTTTAGTGAATTGACAACTTTAGATAGTTTGTGCCAGTTAAACTTATTTGGCTTTGTGAATTCTGCCGCGCTAGAGAGATTTGCAAATTTGCGATCAGATGTTGCGATTAACAAAAGCTCTTTTTCACCGATTGCTCGACCTATATGTACTACTTCATACGAAGGAAAAATTTGGGAGGAATATGCTGGATTTATTATCTGATTTTCAAAAACTCTTTTTCTTATGAGTTTTTTTTAGGTTATATTTACAACAAGTATCTTTTTTATTACGTGATGAAATATTTTTTTGAAATTTTCTTTTCTGAAAGTATTTTAGAACTAAATCTAATACCATCATATGAACAGATACGGCGGAGCGGTATATGAGTTTTTTTTTTTTTTTTTTTTTTGTATAATAAAAAAGTTTGATAAAATTGTTAGTGATTGTAAACATTACAACTTAACGTTTTAAAAACGTTTCGCCGTACCTAATTTTTTTCATACTAATTTCTAAAAAATCCAATATGGAACCTTTATCGCTCTTCTACGCTCTTTTAATACTTTTCAATCGCTCTTCTACGCAACGAAAGAATCATCAAAGCAAAAAAAAATTCTTTTTAGTAATGTTTATCATATTGTTTATCTTTTTGTATATTGTATGTAATTAATAAATTTGGATATTCAGCAATTAACCATCAAATCTGATACCTTGTTATTTATATTTCAATCCATCTCATAACCATCTTCTACCATTAAAAAACAAAATTATGTAGTTTTAACGTTTTATATATATATATATATTTGTATTATATGTGATGTGGGTATTTTAGCTACAGGTATGGTTTATTGTAATTAGGGGTGGTGTAGCTAGTTATCCTTTTCCTTTATATTTATTTCATAGTATTATCTTTTGATTCATATTTACGTATCTTTTTTTAGATTTTTTATTGTAATAATATTTAAAAATATTATACATATGAAGTAGTTTTATTTTGCCACACACAACTGTTCGGTACTGCACACATTCTTTAGGAAAATGAACACAGCGAAAACTTATTGTTGATATTTAAGCAATTTGTCGTCCTGAATAATAAAAAAATGTTATTACTAAAAATTTGTCAACAAAAACAAGTCTTAGTTGAACTCAGTAAGAAAATTTAAATTTCATAACCCTTATTAACATATAGCTAACCGAAATTTTAAGCAGGAGCTGAAGTTTTGCCACTTGCTGCTCAAGAGAACGATTATGCTCTGACAGTACTTCTTGTTTTACTAAAATCATCTCGAAAGCAGTCTCTAATATTTCATAACGTCTAAGGAGACTTTCATACTTTAAATCATTGTCTTCATTGCAAGCGTCCTTTGGTATCATTTTTGAATTTACTGTATAACTTTGTGTAAATGAACTAATAACAAATTTTGTTTGTTTTTGTAACCATGGACGCTTATAAAACTTTGATTCAATGCATCAAAATAAAAATACGTCAACATGGTTGTGACAGCAAAACAAAATTTAGATTTGCATAGAAGTAACATTTTTTTCCCTTTAGTAAATTTATATTTTAACTTTAAGTAGCGATAAAAACTAAAGAGTATGAGTGTAACAACCGAAAACTTGTATTCGATTTGCTTTCCTTCATTGCTTGAAAAGAATATAAATGTAAATTTACAAATAAAACTAAATCAACGTTTAATCAATTTTTGCATTATTTATATGCAAAATGTAAATAGCTGAATATTGTTTAAGATTTTTATCGTTACTAATTAAATTTATTCAGCATTAGTTAGCGATTAAAAGTTTGCAATGATATTTTTATGTTAATTTATATGCTTTTAGGCTTTTACATCAGGTATCATCTTTACAAAATTTTGTACAACATTGATGTTTTCATCGAAAAACCTAAGATAGTGCGTAAAAAAAACAAAGCTAAACCACAGAAAAATGTCAATTTTGTTATAAATAAAATTTTTGCTTCTTCTTATAAAAGTTAAAATTTTCCAAATACTGAAAAACATTGCACAAATCTAATTACAAAATTGTTGGCCACGTCAATGAGATCCAACACATCTGCTCGTTCTTTATGCACGTGCAAAAGCAAAATATGGTTTAAAAGTTACTGGATCATTTTGCTTTCTAGATACATTTTAGTACAATGCAGTGCACTAAATAATGATTTATCTAGGCATTTTTTGCTGTGGAAACCAGTAACAATTTTAAGAAGAAAGACTTTGGAAAAAGGTGGTTTTTTACTCAAATATTGGTAAAACTAACGCCAGTTATTTTGTATGTTTTCCTCAATCATTTTTAACTTTAATTTATAAAGAGATGCATCAAAATTACTTTTATAAAATCTTGTTAATTCATAAAACTCTTTGGTATCAATCAACTGTTTTCTGACTGCTTCACAATCAAGCTCTTTCAAAATTGATTGTCTTTAATAATCTTATGGTTGAGCATTGTAATTTCAATTGTAATCTTATGCTTTGTAACTTCAGGTTTTGATCTTGCATTGGTGAATATTCATCATAGCATTGACTGCGGCATTCTAATAAAAATACATTCATGCGTACCATGACATCTATAAAAGGAAAATTCCTTATCAATTTACCCGGAATTTACAGTGGTGAGCAAAATAATAGGTGCGAACCAAAAAATTAACAAATACGAGAATATCTTTGAAACAAATAAAATAAAAATTTGAATTTTTATTAGAACTTTTATTTTATTACATAAATAAACAGAAATTAATAAAAATTAAGTTATTAAATATATATAATATATTTAATTTTAAAAAAATAAATTCCACACCGAGCAAAATAATAGGTGTAAAATAAAAAATGAAGATGGAAGTCAATAGGGTTGCAAATTATTAATATTTTGCTGCATACCCTTTATTTTTTTAATACTTCCGTGGATCTTGACGGCATTGAATCCACTAGTTTTCTGCAAACTTCTACAGGAATGCTGTAGCAAGCCTCCTGGAGCATCACCCACAGTTTATTTCTATTTTTTGGATTTTGTCCAGAAATTTTAAGTTTTAACTGCCTTCATAAACTTTCAATAGGATTTAGATCCGGTGACTGAGGTGGCCATTCTAAAACTTTTACATTATTGGTCGTAAACCACTCTTTCGCAGCTTTGGATGTATGTTTTGGGTCGCAGTCCTGTTGGAAATGCCAAATTATTGGCATATTTTCTTCGGCAAATGGCAAAATGACATTATTTAGTATGTCTACGTATGTATATTGGGTCATAATATCTTTGATCCAAAAAAGTGGCCCCACACCGTACCAGGAAAAGCAACCCCACACCATTATATTTCCTCCGCCCTGTTTCACTGTTTTCGCAGCGAAGCGAGGTGAAAGTTCCTGCTTTGATGGTCTTCTTACATACTGTTTTCCATCAGAATTAAATAAATTAATCTTAGTTTCATCACTCCACAAAATATTACGCCATTTGGTCATATCTGGTCCCCGCCAAGCAATATGATTTTTTGCGAAAATTTTTCTTTTCAGAATTTTCTTTCTACCAAGTAATGGTACTTTCCTCGGAGTTCGAGCTGGCAACTTACTTTCTAAAAGCCTTCTTCTAACTGTCGAAACACTAATATTTTCATTAATTTCATTTAAAATTTTTGTTGCTGGCTTTAATGGGTCTTTTTTTGAAATAATTGTAATGTGATCATCCGTATGCTTGACACGTTTTGCGTGGTCTTCCTCTATTCTCACGTGATTTTTCTGGTTTTAAGGCATTTGTAACTTTACTTTGAGAACATCCCATCGTAACTGAAATTTCCTTGTAAGTTTTTCCTTGTTTTCTTAAATTTCTAATAAGTTTTCTTTCTATTGCTGTGCAATATTTCCCTCGTCCCATTTTATATCTAATTCTAATTCAATACAAATATGATATGTCATTATTTTATATAAGTTGCATAAATATTGATCTTACCTTTATATCAACAAGAAATAAAAATAATAAGATGTTTTTAATCCTTCAGCAAACAGGTTAAAATAAACACACACCTATTAGTTTGTTAAATATATAAATAGGGTATTCCCCTCATAAATTTGTAAGAAATTGGAAATATACTGCTCTCTGTTATAACAAAATAAGCATAGTTTGTGTAGCAATCAGTTCCTAGATGTCACTTTATAAAATATACTGTAAAATGTCAATTTAAGTGAAATTTATTATTCACACCTATTATTTTGCTCACCACTGTATTATTTTGCTCGCCACTGTATTATTTTGCTCGCCACTGTATTATTTTGCTCGCCACTGTATTATTTTGCTCGCCACTGTATTATTTTGCTCGCCACTGTATTATTTTGCTCGCCACTGTATTATTTTGCTCGCCACTGTATTATTTTGCTCGCCACTGTATTATTTTGCTCGCCACTGTATTATTTTGCTCGCCACTGTATTATTTTGCTCGCCACTGTATTATTTTGCTCGCCACTGTATTATTTTGCTCGCCACTGTATTATTTTGCTCGCCACTGTATTATTTTGCTCGCCACTGTATTATTTTGCTCGCCACTGTATTATTTTGCCACTTTAAAACATTGTTACTCTTTTATGCCTTTTAATGTATATAGAATTTAAAATTGTCGATTTGTACATTGGTTTTCAGTACTAAGTCCGAAAATTGAGCATTTTTTTAAGGTAATTTAAAACTTTAACTCTAGCAATATCCATTGTAACACACTGTTACGATGGATATAGTTAGAGTTAAAAATATAGTTCAAATTTCACATATTCCAGTGAAACTTAATTTTAATGATAGGCAAACAAACTATTCAATAGTCTTATACTTGTAGACGCAGGTTGTAAACTCTATCTATATCCAAAGAAGATACTTGAAACTACAAAACAAAAAAATGGCTATAACATATTTAGACATCAAAGTATGCACAATCATTTTCTCAAATTGAAAATCAAGAGTACCGAATAAGCAAATTTACTTAAAACCCGATGTTTGGGATAAAAGCATTATTGTCAAACCGTTAAGAAAGCATCGTAAAATACTAAAAACCAAAAAACCACATCTGAAACCAAAAAATTTGCTACTAGTGTCTATTTTACATAACCATTTATCTACATCTTAACAAATCAAATAACAAAATATAAATCATAATTGGAAGAAAAGAATTAAATACAACTTGTACAAATATAAAACTGTGTGCATATAACTATCAAAAGTTATAAACTAAACTCGTATTATATCTCCATGTTGTTTATGCCTTTTGATAATTTTTTTATATCAGAATACTGTGTTTTAAATATTGTGTGCTAATAATCTAAAAAAAAAATTTTTTAATCAAAGTGTTAGCTTAAAATAGAGAGAAATTCCCGCAAAATCACTTTCATAATAGTATTAGCTTTGGCGATCTCTAACGCATTAAACCAATAAATTCTTCATTAAGATTCAATTCATCATTCACCCAATTCTTGTTTTTTAATAAAATATTCTTACTTTTGTACATAAAAGAAAATATTCTTTTTAATATTAGACGCGATATAAATGTTTCTGATAAAGATCAAGAGATTTAAGCAATTGAAATTATAAACAAAAAATCTAAAAATGTTCTACTAAGCTGTTGTTATCGGCCTCCTACTGGAAGAACTGAACACTTAAGCAATTTTTTAAAGCATGACTTGATATTTAAAATTAATCAAGAAAGAAAAAAAATATTACATAGTAGGGGACTACAATTTCGTCTCTTTTGAGTGTAATAAAAACCAAAACAAACAAAAAAAAATTTTACAACGACTTATTTGAAACGGGAACAATACCTATAATAAATAAACCTACAAGAATAACAAATCATTCATCATCCTTAATTGATAACATTCTGACCAATAATTTTTTAAATAAGCTGCTTTAAAAAAATGTTGTTAAAACAGATATCTCAGATCACTTTCCTATTTTTTTTTTTTTATAAATGCAAACTATAAATTAAACCTGTAAAAAAGCCTGTATACAATAATAATAATTTGAAATCATTTAAGGATCATATCGAATCAAAAATAGAGTAATATTAACTTCAATGATGAAACAAATCTTTTTACGGTTCTTTTTTAAAAACATATAAAACATTTAAAGCCATCAATGACGCAAACTCCTTTATTCGTAAAATAATCCTTAACGCCAAGGACGTATCATGTCCTTTACTACTCCAACTTGTTTGCAAAGCACAAACATAATTCAAAGCGTATTTGGCAATTAATGAAAGAGATCACGGGGAAAAATAAAAAAAGTACAATATCAGTGCTAATGCAATAAAAGTTAAAACAAATTATTTAATGACCCTAATAAAATTGCTTTTGAATTTAGCAAATTTTTTTCTTCAATCGGAACAAGCTTATCAAATAAATTTCTTATCTTAATGACAAAGCAGTTGATGAGTTTATAACATCACCTAATTCAACTTTAAATTTTTAAAACCTAACATACAGTGAATTTGAAGTAGCGTTTAAATCATTAAAACGAAATAAGGCAATTGGGGCTGATTGCATCAATGGAAATGTTGTAATATTTTTTTTTTTTTTTAAATTTTTTTTTTTTTTAGGTGCCCCAAGAAGTCCTAACGGTCTTGTCACAGAGCACCGCGGAAGTGCATTTAACCAGGAAGTTCACGCCTCCTTCCTTACCGTGACGCGAAATATGTCCAAAGCTCGTTTCGAACCTGGATCTCCTGCTTATAAAGCAAGCGCTCTTACCACTGCGCCACGTCCGCACAAATAGACTCCTTTGACGCTTTAAAAGATATACTCTTTACAGTTTGTAAAGCATCTATTGCTCAAGACTCCTTTTCAGACTCTCTAAAAATAGCAAAAATAACTCCTATTTTTAAATCAGGTGACCATTGCAACATTACAAATTATCGTTCTATTTCAGTTCTTCCAGTTTTCTCTAAAATATTAGAAATAATAATGTATAAATAACAGAGTTTACAACTATTTTTGTGATACTAAACTTTTATATAAAAATCAATTTGGCTTCCAGAGAAACAATTCTACTGAGTACTCCAACTAACACGTAGATATAACACGATGCATTTCTGATTCTTTTAAAAATTCTTATTGAACACTTGGAGTATTCATCGATTTGTCAAAAGCTTTTGATACTGTCGATCACCGCATTCTATTATAAAAATTAGAACTCTATAGCATTAAAGATAAATCCTCAAGCTGGTTCAAATACTATCTTAGTAATTATAAGCAGTTTGTTAATATCCAAGACTATTCTTTGCCGTTATTAATGAATGTAACATGTGATGTCCCACAGTGGTCCATAGTTGGCCCCCTATTATTTTTAATATACATAAATGACCTTAACAATGCCTCTAACTTAACCACTATAATTTTTGCGAATGACACAAACCTATTTCAACCTCATAAAACCATAAATACATTTATTAGTAATACGACAAGAACTAAATAAAATCTCATATTGGTTTTAAAAAAAACAGATCGTCCCTCAAAATTGATAAAACAAAATGGACACTTTTTTACTCAATATTCAGAAAAAAATACGTCCCAAAACCGATGCCTCTTTATTGATAATACAATACAACAAAAGGAAAAAAAATATTTTCGACATATGTTAAGTAAACAACAATTAAAACTATATTATTCGTTTATCCACTGCCATGCAAACATAACTTGATATTAAAAATAACCTATGCTTACTGGCGTTTCTAGCTAAAAAAGAAGTCATAAAAAAAAATCTTTTAAGTTTACGTTTTATTATATTATTGCAGAATTTGTAAAACTAGTGAAATACCATGTTCACACTGGCGGAATAAAATGTTCTACAAAATGTACGTTGTAGCGTTCTCATGTAAATTTGGCTTGACGGTACATAAAACTTAAACAAACAGTGACGGTAAATAAAGCTTAAACAAACGGTGACGGTACATAAAGCTTAAACAAACGGTGAGTAAAACTCGAATAAAAATTAGTGACAAACAATTTAGCATATACACATTTTTTATATACTTTATTAATTTTTAATATTTATTATTTTACGAGAGGTAAAACTAAATGCAAACAACACTGAGGGTCCAGCTAGCTTAGGTTTAGACAATAGAAACCCAACCCAAAATACCTGCCATACAAAAGGTGACGTTGGAATTTTGTTATCCCGTTTCTTATAAAGCTTGCCTTTTATGGATAGGTCATATCTCCTTTAGTCGCTTTTGACGACACAGAGGTATAGTACTGAATAAACATATTATACATTAATCCGTCAGTGTAGTACTGAATTAATCCGTCAGTGTAAACAGTGTAAACAGTGTAGTACTAAATTAATCCGTCAGTGTATTACTGAATCCGTCAGTCATAGTACTGAATAAACATATTATACATTAATCCGTCAGTATTATACATTAATCCGTCAGTGGTATAGTACTGAATAAACATATTATACATTAATAAGCTATCCCGACACAAAACTATTCTCATGTTGTGTTCATACGTATTTAAAATTTATTTATTTAGACACATTTGATAAACTCAAGTAAAGTAAGTTTAGTTTAAAACAAATAAATGCATAACCATATTACAGCTAAAGCTTTAAGTAATAAAAAAACATTATTACTACTGTATTTGTCTTTTTTATAAAGGTATTTAGCAACTGAGTCACGAACATTTTTTCCTGGTCCATTGTTCCCAGCAGTAGAAACTGTATTGGGTTGAGCCATACTGTCATCATGATGATGCGTAAGCCATTCTTTTATTATAATGTCGTCATAATATTCACAAATGTTGTGAAGAGTGGCGCAAACATTAACAATTCTTGTAGCAAAGATAATATTGCATTCCATATGTTTGCAAATGACTTAGAATTTCAGGATACGGTTTTAACAAATGATGCATTAAAGGAAATGCTGAATCACCTATCAAACATAGTGGAACATGAGAACAGCCCAGCTCGGTAGTGGTGTAGTGGTAGAGCGCTCGCTTCATAAGCAAGAGGTTCCGCTCAACTTGATTCTCCGCGCAGCGGCCTTGTTCGTCAAGGTTTGTGTTTCGGAGTTAAAGAGAGAGGATTATAACCACAAGTAGCCTCCTCATCTGTAGTGGCCTTCTCGGCCTTGGGAAGGTGAATTATAAAAAATAAAAATAAAAACTCTTTATAACATTTATCAAAAAGATTTGATTCTAAAATTGCTTTCAAAGAAGAATTCTGCAAAATATAGCTGTCATTATTTCTGCCAGGTGATCCAACACTTTTATAAATGAAACGGCATCTACAGTCTACAACGGCAAAAAGTACAATGGAACACCACCCTTTATAATTATAATAGGAAATTGCTTGATCTTTAGGGGTTGAAATAGGGATGTGGCATCCATCAACAGCTCTGTAATATTAATTCTATATTTGTTTTTCTCACACTCTTCGTGAATATCTTTACTCAATATATATACATTTGCAAATACCCCCGAGGGTATAATAAACATTATAAACGTTATATACAATGTAATAAATGACGCACCCACAACGTTCCTTCTGTCGCAACACAACAATAGCTTATATATAATACAGTTATTTACACTAATTACAACACCCCTTGATCTCTAGATCACAAAACCCGCATACTTATTCGGAAACTTCCGCACTCGCGTCGATCTTCGGAGATTCAGGTTATCCGCGATGGGTTCTTCCGATTTTCTGATAGACAAGTCAGCTACAATGGGAGCAGGACGGACGTCCGGCATGTGTCTCGACAATCCATTGATTTCTACCGAAACTTCTCGTCCTTCATCTGAGACTCTTCCTCTGTTCTATTTGCTCGTACATTTTGAGTCAGGTGGTTTTACAAATACTTCTTGTTCTTGTGTATAGTTTTGGAGAACTTCCACGTTAGTTCTGGCAGAAATTGTGTGGTTTCCACTTATAGGAAAATATAGCTTTGTAGGGGAGCGATGTTTCCTCGCCATTTTTTCTGGGAGCTATGTTATATCAATATACCATTTTTAAGGGGTCTTTGCCACTTCTGGCTGCCATACGCTTGATTGTGCGATGATGACGTTCAGCAATTCCATTTCCAGATGGCCTGTAAGCGCAACAAAACAGGATGGACACTCCCCATTCTGCGCATAATTCATCAACAAGTTTTGAGCAAAAAGTCTTGCTGTTGTCAAGTAGAACTTGCCACGGAGGTCCTCTTTCTCGGAATATTTCTTCTAAATGGAAGCACACTGTTGTTTCTTTCTCGTTCTGTAGCCTTCTCCAAATTGCAAACTTGCTCCTTTTTTCACAGTCAATAATAGACAAATAAATCTCTGATTTGTAGTGGGTTATGTCAATAGCCAAACAATGCCAGCTCTTTCCAACTTCAAGATTTCCTTCTTCCCATCTAATTGGCGCAGGATCCACTGATAAACATCTTTCGCAACTTTTCACGACTGATTCAACGTCTTTCCTGCAAACATTCTCCTTCGGATATGTCTGTTTTATCAAATAAAGTGTTCGATTGACTCCAAAGTGATGAAGATTATGAAACGACTTCACATAAGGCGGTACAATGTTTGTTATCATTGCAGAATGGTTTGAATGCATCCAGTTCTGTGGTACCCTCGTAAGAGCATCGGCTTTGTTTTCTGCTGACTTTACCAGGAAAAGTTTTAATTTTATATTGCACTCCTTCACAAGGTCATTAATTAAAGACAACCGGCGACGGACAAGTGGTTCTCCAAGACCGTGTACTCAAACGGGTTTGTCACCGATAATTAAGGAGCTCAACCAACCGACAACAGTAGCCGAATCACACTTTATTGTAATACATTCGAATCCCTATTTTGTTGCTAGATTAATTCCTTTTAACACGGCTTCTAACTCTGCAAGATTAATGTAAGCCGTATCATCTTGTTTCCTCAGCCACGAACAGTCTTCTACTATTTCCCCAGCCACTTCCAAAACTATGCCAACAGCTAAACTGCTTGCATCGCACCACACTGTTGCTTCAGAAATGTTTTTGACGTTCCATGACCCATGAACTGGATCTTCCTTTGTAAGTTTTTCATTTAAACTGCGTACTAATTTAACAACACGTTCGTTCACCAAAGAGTCCCATCCACAACTACTTGAAACACTTTTTTGATAGCTGCACGAAGGGCGCAGCCAATTTGCTATTGGAAAATGTCCAGTCAGCTGTCCGCACCAAGAAAAGATTTGCCGACGTGTCATTTTTCCTTCAGGAACTTTGGGTATGTTGTCACGTTTTTAACGGACTTGGTTGTATCGTTTGTACACTCGCAATCCAAGCACACGACCACCGACAAGTTTTTCTGGCAACTTAGAATCCAAGCCATATTTTTTCAAGAGTTCTTGAACTCTGCAACTTGGCACTATGTTATTATTGACAATGATATCATCAATAAATGAATCCGTCCCAGACTCAACAAATTTATCTAAGGATAATACCTTTTTTAAGATTTTAGTCATTATTCTGGGCGCCACATTTAAACCAAAACCCAATCTTGTTAAACAGTAACGCTGCCCTTCATATTCCACAACTTGATATTTCCATAATGCTTCGTCGACACGAATTTGCAGGTACGCTTTCTTTAAATCGATTATCTCAAGATTTTTTCCCAACTTTCTACAGTTGCGAAGTTTGGTACTGCAAACATCGCCATCTGCAGTATGACTGGATACAAATTGATTCAACCGATAGTCCATTACCGGACGTATTTTTAATTTATTTCGTTGAGTTACTGCCATCAATGGAATGATGCCATTACATCTCCCTTCAAATGGTTTCAGCCATCCCTGTGCTATCCATTCACTTATTTCCATTGCGTACTCACTTTTAACGTCCTCAGAGACATGATAGTTTGGAATTTTGTTAGTTAAAGTTGGTGGTTCCATCAGCCATTTCCAAGTCACGCTCCAACTGCCATTTTTGAATTCTGCTACGAAGTCTTTATCAATCAGCTTTAGAATAGTAGAAGAGGATACTTCACTTGTTTTTTCTTAAGAAACAGCAGTAGCACCGATAGTTAATTGTTCCACATTGAAGTTTATGGTTTCGCCGTCTCTCCCGACTTGGACACTTCCAAGCAGTCGTATTGCGTCCATACCAAGTAGCATTTGATGTTCGGGAACAATGTCTGCCACCAGGCATTCCATATCGATGGTGGTATCATTTATAGAAAGATTAACAACAATCTGGTGTTTTAATTCAATTGAGTTTCCATTCATCATAACAACCTTTTCTCTTGCATGTTTGACATTTTTTGCGTTTACAATTTCCTGACTTAAAATGGATTTGGAGCATCCAGTATCCAACAATGCTTTTAATTTTTTTTCCATTAACATATACGCAGAGAGTTGGCGATTTTAAATATACGCAGAGAGTTGGCGGTTTTAAAAAAAAACGGATGGCTTTCCTTCCAAGTTTTTTTGTTTGTACACTTTTTATAGGAGTGCAGGGCCAGGTGATTGTCCATTCCACACACAAAGCACCTCTTCTTGTCAATTTCTTCGCTACAATTTCGACTGATATGTCCATCCTCGCCGCAACGGTAGCAAGTTATGGTCTTTTTTCCGCGTCCTTGAGGAACCTGCCTTGGACTGATGGCAACAGGATTCGCGCAACTAACAAAACATGATTCTTTACGACGTAAGATTACCAAACTTCTTGATTTTTCAGCGATCTGGTACAGCAACATTGTTGATATTGAGCATGCGGTTTGCAGCTGTTTTCTTGCTTCATCAGGTAACCCGAGAATGAATGCGCACCTTATCCACTCTTCGCTTACGTGAGATGATATTAGCTTGCTCAGCCTCGTTAATTCTGCGAGATATACGTCAACAAACTCGTTCTCTTTAAGACGGCGATTTACAAATTCTTCGAATGCTGTTAGAGGAGAAGCAGAGAAGGCATTAGTCAGTGCATTTTTCACTTCGTTGTAATCTTCTTTTATTTCATCACTAAGACCATGATAAACGACAAACGCTCCGCCAGAGAGAAACAAGGGGAGCACCACATGCAACTCATCATTTTTTGAAGTTTTGCTACCAGTTCCAATTTCTGTATCCATTCTGAAAATTCACCCGAACCATAGTATTGCGACACCAAATCTGCAAACTTTATCACGATACTCATTGCCGAAATAGCTTGTAATATTAATTCTATATTTGTTTTTCTCACACTCTTCGTGAATATCTTTACTCAATATATATACATTTGCAAATACCCCCGAGGGTATAATAAACATTATAAACGTTATATACAATGTAATAAATGACGCACCCACAACGTTCCTTCTGTTGCAACACAACAATAGCTTATATATAATACAGTTATTTACACAAACTACAAGCTCCAACGCATTGGGAAAAACCAAGAAGAAATTCGAAATCTCTACTACATTTATTTAAATTATCTTCTGACAATGGAAATTTAACATATTTAGGGAGCAAAATTTCATTAACAGCGTTAATAAATTCATGAACAATTAAATTTGCTGTTGACTTTCCTATTCCAAAAAGGCTAGACACAACACGATCCTCTTCACATGAAGCTAGATAATGTAATGCAACTGCAACACGTTTTACTACTGAAATAGGTTCTCGCATAGTTGTGGTAGTTTTGCCAAAATGTGAATGCAATTCATTAGCTAGGAAATTAAATGTGCTACGATTTACTCGAAAATGTTCTTTAAATTCACATTCCTTCATTTGATTAAAAATATCATTAAACCATTTTAGAACTTTTTCGACTTAACCCAAACTTTTCTGTCAATTTGATCCCCTTATTGATTTAACTTAAAGGAAGCTAAATTTAAATATGAAAATGAGTAGGTGATTGGTTATAAATGGGTAGGTGATTGATTCATCATCGATTAATGTTCTACTTCTTGATTGAAGGGCAAAACGCTTTCCATGTTTTTCCAATAGTTTTTTCCTTTACAGATATCTCCCTAAAAAGTTATTAAAACTATATAAATACCTTACATTAATATAATATTTATTATATTACAACTCAAGGGAAATTAGAACACATTGTTAAAAACCATTTTGTTAGAATTAATACAACATGATCTGTTAACAAAAATAAAAATGAAACATGCAATGCAATTTGTATAGATAAAAAACAAATCACGCTGGCGTAATAAAAAAATATATCACAATAATTCATCTACAGGCTTGTATCATATCGCAAAGAAAATATTTCTTTGGTTAAAAATACTAATTATATATAGCACAGAGATGCAAAAAAAAGTACCATATGTAATACACTTTGTTAAATAATATGACAAATTTAAAAAATATCTCCAGCGATGCATTTTAATGCTTGAAATCACAAAGTAAAAATTCCTTTGATAATTGTAATATGGTAACATAAATAGAGATTCATCTACAAGCTTGTACAATATTTCACTAACTATCCTTTTAGTTAAAACATTGAAAAATCTTATTAAATATATATTGCATAGATATGTAAACAAGGTATACTGTTGAAAAAGATATTGACCTTTTGACTTGAACATAATTAATTACTAAAGAAATATTTTTATTGATAGAATTTTTTTTATTAAGAATTTATAATATTCTATTTGGGCTTTAGACACATCTACTTGAGCTTGAGATGCATTTTCAATTTCATCCCATATACGCTCTAAAGCAACCTCTCTGATTCATAGCTCATGTGAACGGATTTTGAACATCTAGATTTTTATTTGCTATTTTTAAATATTCTGAAGAAAAATTTGCTTTTTTATTTGTTCTTACCGGTTTAGTTTTTGCAGTTTTATTCAAATTTAATTTAAAATAAATTTATAACAATCATATGATATATTGATATATAAAAAATAAATATATTAAAAAAAATATATTTATTTGTTTTCAATAACATCATTAAAAGCAATTCGATCTAGACGAACTGAAGTCATTGAGGCATAACGTTTTGCCACTTCCGGATCCATTTTGTTAAGACAGTTCACGATACACCATTTGAATTGAGGAATGCTTGTTGCTTGCCAATTATCCTCCAGTGGTATACACTAGGATTTTGGTCGGTCGTCCGGCGGGCGACTGAGAGAAATAATTTAGTTAATCTTGGTCGCCCGCCATTATTTTGAGTCGTCCGTTATTATAAAAAAAAAAAAGTTTTATTTATGTTCTAAATATGTATCAAATGAGTTTTTTTAAAGTGTGTGTTTTCACTATGTATAAAATTATATTTTCATATTTGATGAATATAAAGTTATAAAAAAGATTATTTATCTTTTCTCAATTTCAGCGGTTACGATACGATATTTATTATAAGAAAACTATTATTGATGTTACGATATTTATTATAAGAAAATCAAGGAATCAAAATTATCATTTTTTTTCAATCAAATCAAAGAATTCATTTTTTTAAATCAAATCAAGGAATCAAAATTTATTATAAGAAAATCAAGGAATCAAAATTTTCCCACCGCAAAGAAATCAAAATTTTCCCACGCAAATTTCACTGCGAACGAACGTGTTTTTAAGAGCGTTTTAAAAAACTTAAATTAATGGCGAAAAACTTTACACCAGCACAACTTAAAGAAATCCTTGAAAATCATGAGAATATTACGATGAAAATTTTTAATGATCGGATAGAAAAAATGGAAATTAAATTTAATAACTTAAAAGATGAAAACTTTATGTTAAAAAAATAATTATCTGAGGTACAGAAAGCTGTTGAATTTATAAGCAAAAGCTATGATAAAATAATAATTGAACTTACAGAATTAAAAAAAACAGAGTCGAAAAAATCACCAGATATAAGTAATATTGAAAATGGAAACAATAACATAGAAGAGAAAATAGCAGAACTAGAAGACACAAGCCGTAGAAACAACTTGAGATTTGTTGGGATTGAAGATAAAGCTAATGAAACTTGGGAAGAAAGTGAACAAAAAATCAAAGAATTCCTCAATACGAAGCTTAATATACAAGAAAATATTTTAATAGATAGAGCCCATCGAGTTGGAAAAGAAACAGGAAAAAACAGATCAATAGTTGTTCGATTTCAAAACTACAAAGACAAAGCCCTAGTGTTAAACAAATATACGACGATGAAGCTTTGGAACGAGCGGTTGTACGTTAACGAAACTTTAGCGATTTTACAATAAATTTACGAAGAAAGCTTTTCAAAGAAGCGAAGGAATTGCGAGCGAAAGGTAAGTTTGCTAAAGTAACTTACAATAAATTAATTACGCGTGACCTATAATTTAAAGGAGTTCTTTTAATATTCTATAATCAAATTTAAAAACAAAAATGGATGACTACGAATCCTTTGCTTTTAATTTTCATGATAAATACTTAAAATCAAATCTTAATTCAGATCCAGATGTCAACTTTTTTAATGATGTGAACACACGTTATTCTTATCTTTATCCCAATAAGTTAAAAAAATTTCTTAATAAAAACGGCACTGAAAATCAAAAAATCAGAATCCTTCACATTAAAATTATAAGTCTAAATAAAAATTTTGAAAAGTTTTGTGATTTTTTAGATGAAACTGAAAATATTTTTATTTAATTTGCTTAACAGAAACATGGATTTCTTCGAATGAGTTTAAAAATAATTCTATTTTCCATCTTCCAGGTTTTGAAACAATTTTGTTAGAAAGACAAACAAATAAACGGGGTGGAGGAGTTCTGATTTACGTTAAGGAACACATTGTATATCACATTGGGAATGATACGTGCGTTTCTGACGGTGATAAAGAAATCGTAAACTATTGAAATTTTAAACAATAAAAAAAAAAGTACTCTATTAAGCTGCTGTTATAGACCTCCGGATGGTGCGTCTGAAAATCTTAGTTTCTTTTTACAGCGTAATTTCATTCACAAAGGTAGCTAAGAAAACAAAATTACTTTTATAATTGGAGATTTCAACATGAACTGTCTAATTTATAGTAAAGATAAAAAAGTAAAAAGTTTTTATGATGAAATATTTATGGCAGGAGCTCTTCCTTTAATTAATTGCCCTACTAGAATAACCAAAACTTCAACGACGTTGATTGATAATATTTTTACAACAGATATTTATAATAAGAAATTACAAAAAGGAATTATAAAAACCGACATATCCGATCATTTCCCCATTTTTCTTACAATTCATACTGTATCCTTTAATAATCCCGAAAGACAAAATATAATAAAAAAACGTGTCTTCAACGAAAACAATATAAAATCCTTTCAATATCAATTATCACTTCTGCATTGGAAACATATTAACTTTAGTGATGACGCAAATACAATATATAATAAGTTCTTTGATACTTTCTTCTCAATATACAATGCAAACTTTCCACTTTGTGAACAAATAACAAAAAAAAACAACCTTGAATAGTCCATGGATTACCAAAGGACTTAGAAAATCCTCTAAAATCAAACAGAAACTATATATAAAATATTTAAAAACAAAATCAGATGAAAACCAACAAAAATATAAAAATTACCAACATTTATTTGAAAAAATTTGCAAAAAACTTAAAAAAAATTATTATTCAAATTTAATTTGTAAATTTAAAAACGATTCAAAAAATACTTGGAGAACGTTGAAAGAAATAACAGGAAAACAAAAAATAAATTCAAATTACCTTCCTAAAGTAATTAAAATAAATAAAACAAATATATATGAACCCAAACCAAATGCAGTAGTGGTGTTGTGGTAAAGCGCTCGCTTCATAAGCGACAGGTTCCGAGTTCGATCCCCACCACATCCCTGGTAGTACCGCGCTCAACTTGTTTCTCCGCCCAGCGGCCTTGTTCGTCGAGGATTGTGTTTCGGAGTTATAGAGTTGAGAGAGGGTTATAACCACTATTAAGTAGCCTCCTCATCTGTAGTGGTCTTCTTGGCCTTGAGGAGGTGAATAACAAAAACAAAAACAAACAAAAAACGAAATTGCAAACGAGTTTAATATTTTATATTTTATTGATATAGGAACTAAATTGGCAAATAAGATCCCTATTACGGAAAAAACTTTTAGTGATTTCCTAGAGCCTATAAATAATTCGCTTTTTATAGATAATTTATATTCTGACTTATCTTTTGATGAGTTTGAGAGAGCTTACAAATCTCTTAAAAGAAACAAAGCTACAGGTGCCGACGAAATAAATGGAAACATAGTCATAGATTGCTTTGAAAATTTAAAATGTATTCTTTATAAAGTGTTCATGGCATCTATACAGCAAGGTGTATTCCCCGGCCAATTAAAAATAGCTAAAGTTACTCCAATTTACAAAGACGGAAAAAAATCAAATATTAGTAATTATCGCCCTATCTCAGTTCTTTCAACCTTCTCGAAATTTTTAGAAAGAATTATATACAATAGAACATACAATTACCTTAATCTAAATAAACTTCTATATAAAAATCAATTCGATTATAAAAAAATTGTTCAACTGAACAAGCCATTACACAGTTCATTCGTGAAATCTCCAATTCATTTGGTAGATCACAATATACACTAGGTATTTTCCATTGACCTATCAAAAGCATTCGACACGGTCGATCACAAAATTCTACTTAAGAAACTCAAATTTTATGGAATTAATGGCAAATTAATAAAATGGTATAAAAGTTATTTGACAAATAGAAAGCAATTTGTTTTCTATGGGAGATTATTTTCAAACTGAAAAATTAATTGACATAAAATGTGGTGTTCCACAGGGTTCTATTCTAGGCCCACTTGTGTTTTTAGTCTATATAAATAATTTAAATAAAGCTTCTAACCTTATGAGTATCATTTTTGCGGACGATACTAATTTATTTCTGTCAAACAGTGACATTTATGAGCTTTTTTCAAATATGAATAAAGAACTCAATCACATCTCCAACTGGTTTAAGTGCAACAAGTTAACTTTAAACATTGACAAAACAAAATGGATCCTTTTCCACTCCCTCGCAAAAAAGCGTTTTTTACCAAATAATTTACCTAAACTTTTTATTGATAAAATTGAAATAAAAAAGGAGTCGGTCACAAGATTTTTAGGCATTTACATTGATGAAAATATTACATGGAAGTATCATATCGACTTTATTTCGACTAAATTGGCCAAAAGTATTGGAATTCTATATAAGATCAGATACTATCTAAATAAACAAAATTTAATTCAACTCTACTACTCATTTATACATAGCTATATAAATTATGGCAATATTGTTTGGTGAAGTACCTCTAAAAGTAAGTTACGAAATCTCTACTTAAATTGTTTTGAAAATCGTTTTTCTCATTCTAATATTTTGTTTAAAAACGTTAAAGCACTTAACGTTTACAAAGTCAATGTCTATAACATTTTATGTTTTATGTTTCGTTGTAAAAGTGAACAACCATTGTTCATTTTTAAAGATCTTTTTACCCATGAAGCTATAAACAAATATACTTTACGAAATAATAATTTAATAATTGAACCCTTTTGTCAGATTTTAATCAATTTTGCATAAACTATCGAGCACCGTATTTATGGAACAAAATTGTTGTTCCAAATTTTGATTTGTCAATTTCGTTTTCTGTTTTTAAAACTAAATTAAAAAACTTTATTCTTTCTACTGGCAATATATATAAATATTTTTGAAATGTAAAATTATTTTCTGTTTTTGTTTATTCTACATTGTTAATAATTATTAAATCAATTGTATTTTTATTATATTATATATACACGTTTGATATATTTTATATGGTTCTGACGACAAGATCTTTTGGATCTTCTTTCAGATACCAAGTTTATGTATTGTTATATTACGATTAATAATTGTAAACTAAATTAAAAAAAAAAGAAAACTATCGTTGCATTTATAAAGTAGCATTTAAAATGATTGGCATTTTTATTTGCGCCACCTTTCATGTAATTAAACTTTAAATAAATGAGAATTGTGAAAAAACTATTGACACATTTATATAGTAGTGTTTAAAATATTTTGGTATTTTTATTTGCGTCCGTTTTATGTAATTAACCTTTGATTGAATGAAAAATGCGACTTTAAGGACTTTTTAAAACAAAGTTTTTTTTTAAAAACGTTTAAACTAGCGTTTTAAATAACTTGGTATTTTTATTGCGCACTCGCTCTTTTTTAAAGAGAAAAAAAAGTTTTTTTGTTATTAAACTTTTAATGAACAACAATTGAAAGATAAAATAGCTTTCAAACAAAGTTATTTTGAAGTTATTCTTTAAAAAAAAAATGTATCATATTTAAATTATTTTTAATAATATAACAATGGAATGTTTACTAGTATGTTTTATGTATTATAGAGCTTATAATAAAACTTTATTTGTATATTAAAATTTTATTATATTATTTAAAGAAGGTGCTTTTAACAAGCGTTTTAACAAAATTAAATAAAAAAAGTTTATTATTTAATTAAAAGTGTTTGATAAATAAACTTTTAACATAAGAAATTTTAATAATTTAATTTTGTAAAAATGTTTGCTATTTAACAGCAGTTATGACTTCAAAACTTTCATTCACATTCTTTATAAAAAACGAAAACTGGCGTTCTAATTTAAACAGAATGATGTAAGTTAACAGAAAAGAAGGAAAATAAGACTTCAAAAATATTGCTTTATTGTTACGTTAGGATAAAAAGTAATTATCAAAAGCTTTTTTCTTGATAAAAATTAATATTTCGTTGATAAAAAGTAATAGTCTTTCAAAAACAAAAGAACAAATTTACTTTTAGTGGCAAAAATGTTACTAAATGTAGAAATGCAAACTGCGGCAAAAAAATTAATTTGAATAATGAGTAACTTAAATTTAAGTAATAAGTTAAAAAATGAACCAGTTTTAATAGTCGCCCGGCCGGGCGATTCAATTACATCAAAACATTATTTTCAGTAGCCCTTCGAAAGATTTGAGTTGCATTTGCCATCGGGCGACCGCAAGTGTCCTCGTAGACTAAGCGTTTCAACTGACCCCAAAAGTCCTCAATTGGTCGAGCTTCTGGTACATTGGGTGGGTTTTTTACCTTTGGCAGACATTTGATGTTATTGGCATCGAGAAAAGAAACCACTTCATTTGCATAGTGCGAGCTAGCTAAATCTGGCCGGAAAAAATACTCTTCATTTTTATAATGTTCATCAATGAAGAGTATTAATCGCTTGCGAAGACATCCGATGTATGCTTGTTTGTTGATTGCCCGGCCACTTTCAAAAAACATTGGTTTTGAAGTCCCTTTGGGCGATATAATCAAAGAGACTAGCACCTTTTCCTCGTACTTCTTCTTTCTTTTGAATTTGACGTCGCTAGTTGTTGATGACACGTCACTAGAATAGAAGCCATCGTTGCCAGCCAATGTTGTACTCGTATATGTGAAATATGATTCGTCATCTAAGACAAAATCAAAATTCCTAAAATTGCTATATATATGCCGACACAAAGGTTTGATTCAAGCTAGTTGGCTTTCGCTTCGACGAGGAATCTTATTCTTCTTGTAATATCTAATATTCGTCTTGTTTTTAAGAATTTTAGATATATACGATTAGTCACAATCAATGATGTGATGCCTTTTTTTAATTGGTCTATGTGCTTTTTGTCCATTTTTTTGTCTTTGGACCTCTTCCTTTTTTTTCGTTGATAGCCTAATTTATTGTCTACACGTTCTAGAGCACGATATATGGTCGCTTCGATGCTCCTTCATCTAGAAAGTGTTTTACTGTGAAGATTTTTGGCTTTTCCAGATGAAAACTTCTAAATTGGCAAAATGCGTTTTCTTAGGTCTTCTTGCAAACTTGTTTTATACAGAGCCATTTTAATTAATATTTTAAAACTATAATATAATTTTAATAGAGTATTAAATTCCCTATAAATATACTAATTTATTTCAGTTGCATGACTATGAATAGCATACATAAATAGATTTAAATTTTGTCATTTTTTAGTCATCAGGTGTTATTACTTTAAAAAATATATAGCACTTTAAAATATACAGCAATAAATTATACTAAGCTTACCTGACCATTTTGAAAATCTTTAGTAGAAAAGTTTTGGCTTTGAGATAAAAGGTCATTGTCAAGGGAAGCTTCACCACCTATTATCTAGGCAACAATATCATAAGGCCACATTTACTAGGAGTTCCTCCCGATGAACCTACTTGAAGTTTTTCTTGTCTATGAAAAATATAAATAAATATTAATAAATATAAACAGATCATTAATACTATATAATAAGAATTAAATAACTTTAAATGGGACAATTAAAGATTGTTAACGAGCTGTAAATCTACAATATTGAATAAAATTTTACGTAATTTTTAATATATCACTCAGTTACAAACTAAATTGCAATTAGATATTATTATACATGGTAATTTTGTAAAATACTTTCAGCATTTCAGTAAGGTATCATACATTAAATATAGAATATGTACATACCTAAATTGTTTCCTCAAAATACTAATTTTAGATGGAATTTGAGATCCAGTAAATAGAGGTACGATATTAAATGTAATCGAAAATTCAGCCGCCATTTGTTTGTAAATATTTGTGTTTCTTCTTGCAAATCTAATAATACTCTTGTGTTAGCGATATTCCATACAAATTTATTTATAAGAGATATGCAAAGACCAGTATGTGTTGTGCTGGCGCCAATACTGTCTTTATCTGAATGCTGAGACATTGTGTAAACTTAAAGTTTTACCTACTAAAAAGGATAAGTACATTGAACCTAGCAACAATAACAACAACAACAACAACAAAAAATACTTAATAATAGGGCAAACTTTACAATTGGTATAAATGTTATGGGCTTATTTAATAATTTAATAAATTGCTAAAAACTGGTAGCCAGATGCTATTTTTATTCTTATTTTTACTTTTTCATGCAATGTAATAATTATGTCATTTAATAACATTGATTTGTCAGCACTATTGTTTGTTTTTATTTTTAAATGTCGATAATTGGAGCATATTGTGGCAAAGATATATGGTGCAGTCATATCAATACAGTCAATCAATAATATATATTTTGAATATATTCTTTCGTAATTATTCACAAATAGTAAATTAACTAATAATAAGCAAATACGGAATATTTATGAGGGAAATACTAATAGTAATGTTCACAAATTAAAATAACAAGATATGACAAAGCTAATATAATAAAATCTATGACAAAGCTAATATATAACAATATATACCAATGATAATATCATTAATAATATTAATCTAAATAATAATAACAATGATGATAATAATAATGATAATAATAATAATAATAATTGTTATTATTATTGTTATTATCATAATTGGACAATGATAAACAACTCTGCTTATTAGTTCAAAGTTGAATTTTATAAATAAAATTTCTATAAGTTTATTATAAATGCTTTAATAACAATGCTTGCTAAAAATATAATTAAATAAAAACTATTAAACAATGAAAATTAAACTTTCTTAACGCAAGTTACGTGTTACCTTGAATTATACTTATTCTCAATTCAGATTAAATCTGATCCCAATTAAGAATACTGTCTTTTTAATAATAGTATATTTGAGGATTAAGTTTTTTAAGATTCACATGAATGTAACTTCTTTTTAAACCAATAATAAACTAATAATAAATAAATTTCTATTCTATTTATACAAATTTTAAATATCATTAAAAATAACATAATATTTTTGATGGTCAAATAAATCGTTTTTAAATCATCGCCCACCATCTGGTCTACTCATGATTAATACTCATCCGCGATAAGAATTTCCTTGGTTGCATGCAATTACCACAAGTTTTTAACTCAATGAAAAAAATTATGAAATAATATTCAAAAAATTGTTCAATAGTATTGATACTCTTGTCTTGATATATGACCAAGACCAAGAACAATGCAGAGATCAAGGACTAAAAACTCTAGTTAATATGACAACAACTTTATAAAAAGAATAATTTGAGCCTTTCACAACGAACTTGCATCTTGCAATCCATTTTTATTGTGTCATACGCTTATTTTAAAAATAGTTGAATATACCATGTTTTATACAAAAACTAATAAATGTTCAGGAACATTCATTTGTTCTGGGTGGGGGGACGGTAAAAAAGTTTCTGAAATGTTCCATGAATTTTTATTCAAGCCGCGTTCACACGATATTCACGGGGATATTTGTTCATGTTCCACGGAATGTTCCGTCAAATGTACCCTCGTGTGAATAGCCATAACCCTTCGCTTATCACGACACGACACACGACAAAAAAACTAAGTTTATAACTTATTACCAAGTTGTCATCGTAAAGTACTTAAAGTACCAAGTTGTCAAGGATATCGTCACAATAGTTGTGCATTAAAATTTTATCCTCCACAGACTATATATTAGCTCTAGCAATTTTACAGCATTCTAAGCAACTTTCTTAAATAAATTATTTGAATTAAAGCATGAGTTTGTTGAAAGTAATACTTATACTATATTATAATTAAAATCTATAACTATAAGATGTCTACTGAATGTCACGAAACGTGTTTCGATATTTCAGAGCAACATCATAAACTAGTATTTCGTAAATTACCATTACTAAAGAAAGATAAGTTTCTTTGCGACACTACATTAGTTGTTGGAAGAAAAAAAATATATGCTCACAAAATTCTGCTCGCTTGTTCGGTACCTTATTTTTATTCAATGTTCAACCATGACGTTGTTGAAAGTCGACAAAATGTAATAACTTTAAAAGATTTAGATCCTGAATCTGTTGAAAGTATAATAGATTTTGTTTATACTTCTAAAATAGTTATTACGCAACGAAATGTACAAGCTATCCTTCAAGTTGCAACCATGTTTCAAATAAATTTAATACAAGAAAAATGTTGTGATTTTCTTGAAAGTCAACTGCATCCTTCCAACGCGTTGGGAATATATTCATTTGCAGAATTATATGGTTGCTCAAAATTAAAATCTAGAGCCAAAACGTATTGCAATTGGCACTTCAGTGATGTTGTACGAGAAGATGAATTTTTAAACCTCTCATTAGAGCAAGTAAAATGGTTTCTTAATCAAGATGAGCTTTGTGTACGTTCTGAAACTGAGGTTAGTGTTTTTGATTTGTTTTGCTATTAAGTGTTATATTTAGATAATTAAGTAATTTGAATAATTGCTTTTGTTGTTTTTCTTGTTTTTATCATTATAAATATTATTATTAATTGTAAACTTGTTGTTTGTGGTGAAATAAAGATTGGTGAACTATTTTATAAAAGTAATGTATTACACTATAGTTTATTATTAAATTAAAAAAAACGTTTTTTAAAACTATTAAATTACTATTTTTACATTAAATTACTATTTTTAGGCTGATGTTTATGCAAAAAAACAAGTCTTTCACAAAAATTAGTCAAAACCATACCTTAACCTTACCCTTAGGGTTAGGGTTAAGGTATGGTTTTTAATTAAGCAACCCTTATGGTTAGAGTCTGGGTTAGGCAATGGTTTTCATAAATACTCATTTCTTGGCAGACTTCTTTTTTATGGACTGAAAGGTCATAGTACCTGAAATACTAGTCTGATGATTTTTTGATTGTTTTAAAATACATTTTAAAAATCAATACGTATGTTGCTATGCTTTCTGCACTAGTTTATGATGTTGTATCTTTCACTAGTTTCTTTTTATTTTAGTTGATTGTATCTTTCTATTCTAGTTTATGTTGCTCTGAAAGTTAGTTTTCTGGAAATATCAAATGCTTGTCATAATTTGATTTTTTTTAAATTTTGTAAAGTGTGTAACTATTTTTTTCTATTCTGCCATCTGAAAGAGAACTAAATGGGGAGTATGATTCTCAGAACTTTAGTTGGATTACCTGGTTGAAATTTTTTTCCTGCAATATGTTATTATAAAGTGTAACATTAAAACAAATGATGTGACATCAATTGTTAGCAGATGGTGTATTTTTTTCATCAAGTAGTCTGGAATCTGTCTTTTGGGTTCAAATTGAGGTGACTGTCTAACAAAATGTTAAGTAGGCATAATGCTTTAATCTAAATATCTTTGTCAGACAACAAGAACCAATTTTTATAAGATAATACAAAGTAGGTATCTTTAATACTTTGTTTTTAAAAAATAACGTTTGTATTTTTTGGTTTCACTCAATTTTCTTTTAAAATGTGATGTTTGGTTTGCTATGTTTGAATGATGCATTTAAATGACCCATATTTTGAAACGAGTGAATGAGTTTTTGGACAAGCCACCCTTTCTGGTAACAAGAAAAAACTTACTTTTGAATAAAAAGTTATATGGGTGATTATGAGGGTCACAATTGTAAATAATTAGATATTTGAATAACTGCATTTTATTATTTTTATTTAATATATGTGTAATAGAGGAAAAAAAGGTAATGGGAATATATATATATATATATATATATATATATATATATATATATATATATATATATATATATATATATATATATATATATATATATATATATGTACACACAGTTGTGGACAGGAAAGGCATGCAATTGCACCCCAATCTAGACCACGCATGTAATTGTTTTTTTTTGGAAGCTTGACCATGGCTTTTTTAATTATCTTTAGATTATTAAAAATGCACTGAATAAAATTGACAAAGAACAAAAATTATGAACAGGCTAAACTGAATAAAAAAGAAATATTAACAAAAGAGAAATTAAAAAAAAAAATTAAAACCTATAGCTCTAAAAAAAAAAAATTAACTAATATAAATCTAAAAAGCTAAAACTCTTATAGAAAATTATTTTTAGTTATGTTAAGTAATTATTTTAAGGTTGAATAACTGGTTGCTTTGGCTTGACGAACTATAAAACTTTAATCTTTTCTAATGTTTTTATAAAATTAGGCAAACTCTTATATCTAATTATATTTAATAAAAAACTAACTTTATTTAATTTATCAGAAAGTAGTTTTAAAAAAAGTTTGTTGAAATGCATTCATTGTTGTCGTTATTTAAGAATACAAATTGTTTAAAGAAAATTACATTCATCACTAAAAAAAAAAACTTTCAAAATAAAAGTTTTACTTAATATTCTATGATAATTTATTTTATCGTGTTTTAAAAATTTATTTAAAAGCGTTTAGCTTATTGTAAATAAATTTTATTAGAAAGTTTACATAGCATAGTAAAAAAATAATTTTGTTATGTTTTCGACTATTAAATATATGGATTCATCAAAAAGTTTATTAAAATATCATTTTCGTTGTTGTTTATAAAATTAATTGCACAATTGCTTGCAGCCTTGTTGGAAACGAAGATATTATAAAAAAAAATTGTTTTAAAAACATTTACATTCATCATAAAAAATACATTTTTTAACAATATGATATCTTTCGATAATTTAAATATGTCAATTAAAGTATACAATCTTTAAAAGCAATTTTTTGCTTTATTACCTTAAACTTTAGCGTATTTTTAAAATGTTTTCAAAAATCTTAAAAGCTGTGGTTAAGTTGTTGCAAAAAAAAAAAAAAAAACATGTAGTCAGGAATAGAGTGTGATAGCATGCCTTTCCTGTCCACGACTGTATATATCTGTGTGTGTATATGTATAGCTTATCTTTTAGGATTTACTCCCTTCATCTTGGTTTCCTGATTGATGTAACTTGCAATATTTAAGACATTTATTAATCGTTGTCTTGCTCTATAAACTTTATTTTTGTTCTTCCAGTAACTTCTAACTCTAATATTGGTTGCTTGCAGCCTTGTTGGAAGTGAAGGTGTATATATATATATATATATATATATATATATATATATATATATATATATATATATATATATATATATATATATATATATATATACATATATATACATACATACATACATACATATGTCAGGCCTTGTTTTAAATGAAAAATGCGTAAAGCAATAGCCCAATGTGAATTTGACGTCATAAAATTCTCTTTGTTTTTTTATCTTTTAAAGACATATTTAAATTACTGCAATAATATTAATTACCACAAAATGAGTTAAATGTTATTTAATGTCTTTTTTATTATTTAAAAAAATATATATTATTTAACGTTTTTTTTATTATTAAAAATAAACATTCTCTTATAAGGAATGTTTATTTTATTTTTTTAATATTAATGAATTAAATTTAATATAACATTTTTAATAATGTTTGATATTAACAAATTTCTTTCTTTTCTCGATGTTTGCATAAATGAATTAAAATATGTTAGATTTTAAATGTTTTTTATTATTTAAAAAAAAAAAATATTATTCAATGTTTTTTTTATTATTAAAAATAAACATTCCCTTATAAGGAATGTTTATTTTATTTTTTTAATATTAATGAATTAAATTTAATATAACATTTTTAATAATGTTTGATATTAACAAATTTCTTTCTTTTCTCGATGTTTGCATAAATGAATTAAAATATGTTAAATTTTTAAATGACTTTAAAAATTTCTAATTACGGCTTTGCAACTACAAGTGATTTTGTATTTAAAAAAGTTAGTGAGTAACAAATAAAAAAATTATGTTAATTTATTTACTTTATAGATTAAAAGTTTACTATTTTATTAATGATTTTGTTGTGAAAGCAAAGATTAATTTTCCAAACTAATTAATTTTCCATTTATTAAAATTATATTGCTGTATATATTGTTTATTAAAAAAAAATTGCTACGATTTAACTTGTGTTATAAAAAAAAAAGTTTAACTTATGTTTTGCGCAATTTTTTGATGCATTTTCGATTGCGAGCAAATTTAAAGGAAAAGTATTGTTCAATAAGAAATATATATTGTTATCATGAGCAATTCTATGGAAAATAGTTTGAGAGAAAAATTACAAAGTTTTGCAATCCTTTTGGAACACATGAGGAAAGTAAAAAAATTTCTATAAAAGGTAATCTAACATTAATTACAACAGAATTGATATGGAAATTAAAAGAAAAACATTTTATTATTAATAAAAAGTTTTATACTTTTAGTTATTTTAAAAACTTAAAACTAAATTTGTTTCTTAGGTATTATAAAGATTTCCCTAGACTTGGCAGAATTTTTCCGCAAAATAATGTTTCTGTAACCCCAGGTTTGAAATTCTGCAGTAAATGTTACAAAAAAGCAGGAAACAGATAGAGATTTAAATTCACAAGAGGAATGGGAATCAAAAAGTGAGAAAAAAATTAAGTTAGATACCACTATAGAATTGCTTGGAATTTCGCCAACCAAAAATCCTTTAAAAACACAGCAAATTGCCTGCAGCAAAACAAAAGTTTGAGAACACTATTGACAGAGTTGCAAAAATGGTCTCATTAGCATATAACATTAAAGAAACTTCTTTAACAACAGAAATTTCAAACAACAATATTAACAATGACCATGATCTAGACATTTTAATGTATGAAATAAAAAAAAATTCAGAGACTGACTCTTAACGTCATAAGGTGCAAATGTTAACACTCGCAACAAAATCATGGACATGTACAAAAATGTCAAGCTACTTTAAAGTGGCTGAGCATCTTGTTCGAACTGCAAGAAAAGTTAAAAATAAGCATGGAATTCTATGATTGCCCGTAAAAAAAATCTGGAAACCCACTTTCACCAGAAACAGTTAATTTAGTGATTTACTTTTATCAAAATGATGAATTTTCGAGAATGATGCCAGGAAAAATTTTGTAAGCGTAAAGAAAAACCAACATGTTCAAAAAAGATTATTGCAACTCAATCTTAATGGATTACATGTCGCATTTAAAAAAGACTACCCTAACATCAAAGTCAGTTTGTCAAAGTTTTGTTCTCTTAAACCTAAATTGTGTATTACAACTAATGGGTCAGGTACTCATAATGTATGTGTATAAATACATCAGCAAAATACAAAATTTCTCATTGATGCCTTTAGGTGGAATAAAAGTTATAAAGATTTCATGGCATTATATTATTTGTTCGCTTAAAAATGCAGAATGTATGTTGCATTGATATAACCAATGCCCTGGTATTTAAGCATTAAAAAGTTTTTTAGTGCAGTAGTTTATGGACCATGAGCTTGAAGAAGATGTAGTATTCAAGCAATGGCAGATTACCAATCGTACAACACTACTATTACAATCATTGCCACTAGATGAATTTAATGATTTATTATGTGACAGCATTGACAACCTTACCACTCATTCATATATTGCAAAAACACAAAGTAGATACTTTAAAACTGCAAAGAAAATCTTAACCAAAAGGAATGCTTAATTTTAGGAGATTTTGCTGAAAATCATCAATATGTTGTTTAGGATAAGGTTCAAAGTTATCACTGGAGTAAAAGTCAATGTTTATTTTTTACAATTGTACTTTATTTTATAGAGAAAAAAGTTCTCAAACACAAATCTTTTTGTTACCTTTCAGAAGATGTTGACACAGGATTTATTTACAAGACTCAGGAAGATATAAATAGATATATCAAAGAAAATCTACCTGATGTATCAAGTGTGAAACTTTTCCAATGGTTTTGTAGCACGATTTAAAAAATTTAAAAACTTTATCAATCTTTGTCATCACAGTAAAGACTTTGATATAAATGCTGAATGGGTATTTTTTGCTACCAGTCATGGTAAATCCCCCTACGATGGTATTGGTGGGACTGTTAAAAGAGTAGTATGCAGGCCTTGTTAAGAAGCGCTACGCAGCTCGCATTTTGCTTGCGAAAAGGCGATTTGCCTACGCGTTCAGCAGTTTTACAGTTTTAGCTACGCAAAAACTTATATCTTTTAAAATATTTAAATTATCTTTTGATTGTCGTTAACATGACGTTTATTCAGAAGAAATAAAGTATTTAACCGCAATTGTAAACTAATAGATTTTTTGTTAAAGAAACAGTTTGTTAAATAATTTTTTTGTTGTTGTTAAAAATTAGTTAAAAAAATTAGGTGTTTTAAGTTTTATCTTAAGGAATTAAATATATAAATTTCTTTTAAATATAAAATTGATTTTTAGTCATAATAGTTTAAAAAATGCACGATTTATTTTGATGTAAATATTTTATTAATAAGATATTTTGTTTATTGTAAATTCAATAACGTAAAGTTTTAATGACGTTCGTTTAATTTATAAAAATAAATTATGATCACGAATATGTTATCGGTAACTGATAAACAAAAAAAAAAACTCTTTCTTGTTTAAAAACATTAAAATGAGTTCATATATTAAATAAGAAAAAGTTTATTAACAGTTAATAAAATAACCAAAAACCAAAATCATAAGAAAATAAACATAAAAATCATAAGAAAATAAACAAACATTATTTTACGTTTCATGAAAAAAATATTTTTTTCAAAGTAAAATTTAGTTCATATTTGAAAAAAATAATAAAAATAATTTTTTATATAAGAACTTAGATTTTATTTGTAACTTTTGTTATAGTGAGAAAAAAACAAACTGTTTGTATGATTTTTAACGCGTTAATAAAATAACTTTAATTACAATGCGGTACTTGAAAAGACGCGAGTGACGCAATATAACTTCTAACGATGCAATATATATTTGATGAGTTGAGTAACTTAGAAATGCGTTATGCGTTTTCGCTACGCAGCAAAATCTCGTAACAAGGCCTGAGTATGTCAAGAAAATCTAAAACAAATAACTACTGGGGATATTTTAGATGTTAATTTAATGTACTCCTTTTGTAAAATGGAATTTGTTTTTAATTATTTTCTAGAGATGAAAACACGAGCACAATTAGAAAAAAGATATTTAGGTGGAAGAACGCTCCTATAAGTTATAAAAAAACAAGTATTGATACATGTATTGAAATATTTGATATCATTCCAAAAAGCAAACATAATAAAGAGATTTCATTAAACATTAAAAAAAATGGATTATATTCCCTGTTTTTATGATGGATTTTAGTGGGTAGGGATTGCTGAAGATATAAAAGTCAGATTCATGCATCCGCATGGACCAGGTAAAAACTTCTTTTGGCCAATGAGAAATGACGAGTGTTGGGTGCTCAATTCTGAAGTTATATGCCTAATTTCTACACCCACAACAATATCAGGTCGTACGTACAACATATCTGATACAGATTTGGAAATTATAAACAGTTGGTTACAAAAAAAAAATTAAATGCATTTAAAATAATTTTGTTGTAATTTTATTTACCTATTTTGCATTTAGAATTTGTCTTTCTTTTTTTCTCTTTTTCAAATCCTTGGATGGAAGGCTGAGAAGGAGGGGGGTTTAAATAAATCCCACTGTCCACCTTATTATGTAAATGACTATATTAGTAATAATCTACTAAATAATACCATAAAGATATTGATTGTTAAAATGTTTTAAAAATCATTTCAGTATTTTTAGTTTTAAAATTTATGATTTTTAAAATTGTGAAAAGATCTTAGTTATGAGTGCTTACTTTGAAATAAGAGCTAAATAATGAAAAAAAAAGGTTTTTCAAACTTTAACTAAAAAAAAAAAATGATGTTTTTAAATTGAATTTTAATTATTATTTATTATTATATCATTTAATGCATTTAAAAAAAAATCCAGAGAGATTAAGAGGAGGGGGGGGCAGAGTTGGGCCCCCTGACCCTCCCTTGGCCTATGACTATAAACGTCCTAAACTAGTCAATAAATAACACTATTTGATGTTTTATCCAAATAAATGTTTTAAAAAACATTTCAATTGCTTTTGTTACAAAATTTAAATTTTTCTAAAAGACACAATTTTTAAGCGCAAATTTTGATCAAGTATTAGAGAGACAATTGATGAATCTAATTTTTTTCAGTAGACCTAAGATAAAATAATGATATACAATTAAACTTTCAATTTGAGATTTTGGGCCATTGTCTTTATTTTACCTCCAAAAATCATGAATTTACAAGTCAATAATTTTGAACAAAATTTCCTGAGACAATCATGTCTCGAGGGTGCTCTTTGGATTCCGCAAGGAAAAATCTACTGGGGTACCAAATTTTAGGAAATTTCCTTAAGCCATTATGAAGATACTATTGTCAAAGTTGCTTTGTAGTCACTTCAGAATATTTCTGGAACTCATGTGTATTTTTAACTAAATTTTTTGCAGTTTTTTGCAAGTAAGGTAAATTATGGTGGTCATTAAAACAACTTTTTTTCAAATATCTGCTCTCACCCTCTAAATGTGTTCTATTTAATAAAATAGAACACATTTTTTAATTCTATAGAACTAGAATTAAAAAACTTTTGAAAAAGAAAATAATTTTTTAGATATAGCTCAAGGCTCTTTAACAGAGACAGGTCCCTATAATTATCAAAAAAGTAGTTCTTTAAAGTTATATTATGTTGGGTCTCAAAAAAAGCGAAATTATATTAAAGTTTTAAAAATATCATCATTTTATAAAAAAATTATTTTAGATTTCACTGCCAAGAAAATGACATTTTTAAATTAAAAATTAAAAATATGCATTTTTACAAAAAGTTTTTATAATTTTTTTTTCTCAATGTTTTTTATGAAATGGTGATTGTTTTTAAAATTTTTATATAATTTCGCTTCTTTTGGTTTAATGATTTAATTATTTCTTTTTGACATTTAATGAAGTGGTACATCAATAATAGCAGAAAGAAAATCTCCAAAAAAACGTGTTTATCAAAACAATCAAATCAGCGAATATTTAAAATATGATTTAATATAAAACTTAAATTAATTGTTTTGTCATATTTTATCTTAGCTCATAAAAGTTTAAAAACTTTCCCACCTATTTACAAAATCAAGCAAAAAATAGTTTCTCTGTTTTTGAAGGACTCAAAAAATAAAATATCAAAAAAAAAGAAACAGTGTACTCTAAACTAGTAGTTAATTGTTACTTGAAACAGAAATGTATAAAATACTCTGGTAGAACTATAACAGGTGTAAACAGTATTGGTGAGCTTCACAAAAGTTTTGTTTGCTTCATGATAAATAGTTTAAAAGAAAACATTCCATACATTATAAAAGCTGTTTCAGTTGTAAAAATTGATTAAAAAATGAGGTTATTGAAATTTTTAGTTTTTCTTTTAATAGTGGTTTTGTTGTGGGAGCTATTGCGTGTGATAATCATGCAAGTAATGTTTTTGTGTTTAATAAACTGTTATCAATGGCAAAGTCATTTTTAAATTCTGATAACTTTAATCTCAATTTTATTCAACTGCAGTTGAATAAAATTGAGAGGCTATAAAAATTTATGATGCTGCGCATTTAATTAAAAATGTGAGAGATAACTTGCTGAATCAAAAAATGTTTTTGTTTCATTTGAGTTCTTCTTTTTTTTTTTTTGTAGCAAAAATAAGAAATATCAGTCCATCAACTTTAAGTAGGCCATGATATATATTTATATATATATCAGGCTTGGACAGGAATGGCGTGCATTCAGTAGTGTAACGACAAAAAATTTGACTCAAACAAACGGTTTTGTGCCATCATTGTCCTTAAAGGCGTTTTTAATCTTTTTAATATGCTGAAAGATCTTACAGCAGTTGCCACACTAGCGGGTAATGTCAAATGAAGCATAAGTGCTGCGATTATTCCTGTGAAAGAGTAACTTATATCACAACATGTTATTGTTGTTAATTTGAGCAAACCCAAAATACTGTCCCCATCTTTAATCTCCATTTTAAAATTTTTTTTTAAACAAGATCATTTGATTTGGAAAGACATCGGATATATCTATCAGATATTTGATTTGCAAATTTGTGGCATGTTTAAATATTTTGTCAGAATCTTATAATACTATATTTTTGGGATTTAAAAATGAAAAATAGCTATTTACTGTGTTAAACTTATAACTATATCTATAACTGTGTTAAATACATTAATTTTAAATTGATGTTCAGCTGTTTCAAAATAAAAATCTGCACAACTATCATCAAACAGTTTTTTTGTTTGTTTCATTCTTGTCTGTTTAAAAGTTGGAACTATATATATATATATATATTTTTTTTTTTTTTACATCTTTGCTTCCAACAAGGCTGCAAGCAACCACTATAAGATTGGAAGTTACTGGAAGAGAAAAGATGAAATTTGTAGAGCAAGATAACGATTGATTTGTAGAGTATATTCGATATAATATATATAGATAACAATATATTTGATATGTGTGACATTCGATATAGTATATATAGGTAACGATTGATTTGTAGAGTATATTCGATATAATATATATAGATAACAATATATTTGATATGTGTGACATTCGATATAGTATATATAGGTAACGATTGATTTGTAGGGAGTATTCCACTTTATAGCAAGAGCTTTTGCTTTTGCAAGAATATTATCAAAATTATTACTCAGTGATTTTATTTATTTTTTTCCAGTTTCTAATAATGAACTAACTTTATCGAAACTTATATTTTTAGATTGCAATAATTTTGAAACAATATTTACTGGTGCTAATATTTCATAATTGATGCCAAAACGCAAAGAAAATCTAAACAATCCATTTTCTTTTTTCAGCTGGTCGCTTGTGCTGTTTCTGCTTTTTTATTGCTTTCCAAAATAATTTTAGATAAAGCTTTTATTACATCTACAGTCTTTTCTGTTTAAAATTTAATGCCAGCGCACAAAAAAGCGCAGACAGGATAGTCATTTTTAAGTTAGCTTGCGCAATATAATAAATTGTTTTTTTTCTACTATTTAAATTAAAATAAAAATAGCAAAAAGAATGTTTTATATAAATACTAGATGAAATAATTTAAAAGAAAAAACTGATAAAAAAAAGCCATTTTTTCTTAATTTTATAAAAGTTGAACAAATGAACAAAAAAGTTTTGTTGCAATTTAAAGCAAAACACTTTTATTTTTTTGGCAAATGCTTTTTTATGTGCTCGCCAAAATTTTTACAGGTGTGTGAGCGAGCGCAAAAAGGCTTGAGCGCAAAAGTGCTGGCTGAACGGAGAAGACTTCATCTACATATCTATTTTTTATGGCTAAACAAAATGATAAACAAGATGCCCAGCATGTAGGATTTAGTTTTTTTAACATTACTTCTGATTCTCCTGTTATTTTTGATCATATGTCCCACCTATTTATGCTAGTACCAAAAAATGTTTATATTTCTTGTATACAAGAAAAAAAATGCTATTATCTGGCACTCCATTTATAGCATCATTTATAACTAAATTTAAATTGTGGGCTACACAATCAATAAATGTTGCGTTTTTTTCTATTTCTTTTGTTCTTGTTTGTACCCCAGAGTAAATACCACTCATGTTGCTTGCCCCATCATAACCTTGAAAATTCTTTTTGAATATTTTCGACTAACATATTATCTATTGTTTTTTCCTCTTTCCGCTGTTTCAAAATAAAACAAGTATTTATATGAACCTCAGAAACTTCATGTTTCTTTTTTTTAAAAAAAAGCCCCTGCCAGTCATTAATACCCCGTATCCAACCACTGTTTTTTTTTTCTCACTTGAAAATAACCAACAAGGTTGACAGTAAACTAAGTTTTTGTTTGGTGATTAGCATAAGCAAGTCCTTTCTATAGATATTCCTGACTTTGTAACCTTTTTATAGTAATTTATGAAGAAAGAACAATTTTTATAATCTTTAGGAAAAGGTCCTTCAGGGCAACTAGGACCGAGGTATAAAATGAGTTTTTTTTCTTCTACCGTTATAACATCTTTAAAGTTTTCAAAATCAGAATGGTTTTGCTCTCAAATAATATCAGAAAAATTGCATGTTTTTAACTTCTGCTTTTTTTAGCGGTACTTTAGTTGTATTTGACATATTTGATGTGTCTATTCCAGAACACTTTTCGGTCATATTGGTACTTTCATCTATTTATTGATATTTATCTAGTTGTATTGTGTTTGAAGTTGAAGCAAAAAAAGATGTGTGTCTTGGTATCTTTTGCAGCTGTTTTTCAAATGTTTTATTAGCTATTTCTTTATTTTTTTCTCTTTCTGAAACCACTTGTTAAACTTTTTTCTTCTTTTTTTGTTATTCATTTTCGCAATTGTCTTTTAATAAACAAAGTAATAAAGTTTTTTTATAAATAAAAAGACATTAAAAAAATAATAATAATAAAATCAAAACACCTAAATTACAAAACATAAATAAAAAAAAAACAGAAAAGCTGGCAACTAAATTGAAATACAAGTCAAACAGTTTGCTATTTATCTAGTTAATAATATAAAAAAACTAAAACTGTTAAAAAACTATGTTAAAAATTTTAGCAGTGTATAATAAAGCTTTTTTTAATTTTGTTTAAAAAAAAAGGCGTTCATTTTTTTTTCAAAGTGAGTAATCAAGTTATTGTTATACTAAAATGGCTCGATTATTTAAGTTTTTTTTTTTTTTTTTTTTTTTTTAAGATTATTCACCTCCTCAAGGCCCGAGGGGGGCCACTACAGTCGAGGAGGATACTCATTTTTTTTTTTTTTTTTTTTTTTTTTTAGTCGTTATTCGTGGTGCAGCCCTCTCTCAACTCTTTAACTCCGAAACACGAACCTTGCCTAGCAAGGCCGCTGCGCGGAGAAACTAAGTTGAGCGCGGTACTTCCAGGGACATGGTGGGAGTCGAACTCGGAACCTCTCGTTTACAAAGCGAGCGCTCTTACCACTACACCACTACCGCATCAAGTTGCTTAATTATCGTACTTTGCTTTACATTACATACATATTACATTACATACATATTACGTACATTATTTTTTAAAATATAAACATTTATTTTTTCCAAAACATTGCAAAAAATAAAATGTTTCTTCAGTTGCGTACTTAATTATTAAACTTAAAAGTAACGCTATTAAAGAAAGTATTAGTGTGGTTTCTTTTAAAGTCATTGAAAATGCGTTTTAAATTTTAGTAACTTATTGTTTTTTTATAAAAAATATGTTTTTTATATAATAAATAAAAAAACTATCAATCGCATGATATTTGGAAAAAAAGTTACTGAAGTTATGCCTTCGTTTTTAAAATTCTAAGCCAACGCCAATGTTTGCTTAAGTAAAAGTGAGGAAATGTGGCATTCGTTTTTCTGTCTTTTTTTTTAACAAACATTTGTCGGTTTGTCGCACTTTGTAATTTATATAAAATGTCCCTACACTTGTTCTATGCAACTAATCACAAAAAGTTTTAAACTTTTTCATAATTTAAAGTAATTTAAAAAAAACAAGTCTTTCAAAAAATAATCGCTTAAAGGATTTTTAGAAAGACATTAAAAAATAGTTTCAAACGTTTAAATTTATCACTATAATGGTTTAAATAATATTTATTGTTACTGTTGTTAGATATAAGTTTAACTTTCAGGAATGATCCACACTCTACCACTGGGTAATACAGCGCATTTGCAACAAAATTTATAATTATTAAGCATTAAAATTCTTTTAAATTTTTCTAATTTTTTTTTAATTTTGAATTTTAATCACAAAATTATTTGAATAAGAGAATTTTAGAAGACTAAAGTTCTTTTGTTTAAATAGATTTCTTTAAAAAAATTTTTTTTTAAATGACTTGCCTGTTTATAGAAAATGTTTAATTTTGATATCGCCTTAAATAAAATGAAAATATATAAAATGTTATTGCGTTTTTCATATTCTAATCAAGATTTCTTGTTAAAATAATTTTTAGTTATATTATGTGTTAACAACATAAGCTTATATTATGTGTTAACAACAAATCTTAATATATATAAAAGGCAATGTGTGTGTGTTTGTTTGTTTGTTCTCTATAGAAATCCAATTGTTAGTTCTAAAATAAAGCAGCACAAGGACGTAAAACAAGATTTATTATGATATAAAATATTATTAAATAATAATAATAAAATTATTATTAAATATAAGAAATAACATTATATAAAATCATTTATTACGTCCTTGAGTGGCATTAGTATTTCAACGGTGAACTTAACTTGTAGAAGCATATAAGAATTTAGGTAAATAATTAGTTTTAAAAAAAACTTATTATATTTGTAATGAGTTTTTACTAATTATTATTTATAAAAACAATTGTTTTCAGCACTTTGCATTTCTTGTTGTTAAATGAACTGTGTTAAAAAGTTATATAAATTAAGTTAATTTATTAAGCTTTCAACGAAGTTTACTATTCGAATATCAATTAGTTTTCAGTGTAATGTCATTTAAATTTTATTGTAAAAAATGTGCGGTTACAGCAAAGTTTTTTTTTGATTATAGTGGCTGGGAACAAAAGAGTTTAATAATAAATTTTCACAATTAATTATGACTTTATAAATATTTCTAATTTTCACAATTAATGATGACTTCATAAATATTTTATAATCATATTTTATAATAATAGGATAGATAATATTTTATTAAATTATATTAAGTTTTTTTTAATGATAAACTTAACATGCTAAAACTTTCGTAAAAAATTTTTACAATTTTTAAGAAAAATTCTTCAGAATACTCTGGAACTTTACGAATGAAACGGCGAATTTTTTTAACCAATAGAATTTCTTTGTTTGTAGATTTGGTGGGTTTTTAGTGTTCACAGATATAGGGTCAGGGGGGACCATTTTTGGGGCCCATATTTGTGTACAGATATCAGGTAAGCCAGTTTAAATATTGGCCCGGGCAACGCCGGGTAACTCCAGCTAGGTATATATAAAGGGCAATGTGTGTGTGTGTTTGTGTGTGTGTTTGTTTGTTTGTTTGTTCTCTATAGAAATCCAAACCGCCGGACCGATCTCGATGAAATTTGGCATGGGGGTAGTCCTCAAGGGGGAGAAGGTTCTTAGCTGGGTTTTGACCCCGTACCCCGACCCCCGGGGTCAGGGGGGCCCAAAAATAGGCCCCCCTGACCCCGGGGTTAGGGGGACCATTTTTTGGGCCCATTTTTGTGTACAGATATCAGGTAAGCCAGTTAAAATAATTGCCCGGGCAACGCCGGGTAACTCCAGCTAGTAAGATATAAATAGAAGCATATGTATGGTTAACTTTTGCGAGTGTTTAAGTATATTAAGTAAATTTAATGTATATATTAAAATCTTATTTGTTAAAGGAGCCTAAAAACTATTGATATTTTGATAGTAATTTAAAGTATCGTGTTGTAATTAATTTAATTTTAAACCGCAATAAAAATTATTTAAATTTAACAAAAATTATTAATAGAATTTTAATTCGGTATTTGAAAAAGATTATAATTCTTATAATTTATTTCTTAAAACAATCTTATACTTAACATTATCTTTTTTTTGTTTATCACAATTTGTTAATTTATTTTGATTTTTACGTATTTAATGTAGTATTTTTAATAAAGATTATAAACAATTTATAGATAAATTTTATCAGTTACCAATAAGATATTTGTAAACGTAATTTATGTTCATAAATGTATTATGTCAAAAGAACTTTACACAATATTGAATTAATAAGAAATTAAAAATACTTTTGTGAAAAGAATTTTTTCAAACAAAAAAAAAAGTTTTTTATTTCTTTTTGCTTATGAAAATCTATGATAATCTATGATAGAGACATGTTTTATGTAAAGAATTAGTGAGCAGATGATTAGAAAAAAGCATTTTTAATAAAAAATACAAAACTATTTTACATTCATTATAAACTAAATTTTTTATTCAACATTTTACCATTTTACATTCCTTCAAAACTAAATTTAAATTTTTAAAATCATTTTAAATTCAAAGTCTTTTAGAATTAAATTTTTTTTAAAAAAACTGTTATTTTCTATTATACCTATAATTTTCTGAATAAATGTCACATTTTTGCTCAAGTAAACACTTTCGACATTTACAAAAAAAGCAAGCTGTGTAGCGCTTCTTAACAAGGCCTGTCATTTTTTTTTTTTTTTTTTTTGGCAAATTTAGTTCTATTACTTTATTTCTAAATCCTTAAATAAAATTTGTAAAAAAATAAAAACAAAATATTGTTTAAACCATAAAATTTTTTTAGTTTTTATATGCTTAAACACTCATAAAATTTACTTATGCTCTTATAATTTCTATTGTTCTAATAAAAATTAATAATAGAAAATGCAGAAAACAAACTTTGACACTGTGACTTAGTTTTATCATTATTTTAGACAGTTACTTTTCTTTTTATAGAATTCTTGAGTTTTTTTTTAAAAAAAAAAAAAAACTGCCAATAAAAGCCAATAGAACTCCTTTAGGGCGACTTAATTTCATCAAAGGAATATTTTTAGTCACCCTTCACAAAATTTGGTCGCCTGGTATTGTTGGGCCACCACCACCAGTACATATATATATATATATATATATATATATATATATATATATATATATATATATATATATATATATATATATATATATATATATATATATATATATGTATATATATATATATATGTATACATATATATATATATATATATATATATATATATATATATATATATATATATATATATATATATATATATATATATATATATATATATATATATATATATATATATATATATATGGGTGTGTGTATATATATATGTGTATATGTATATATATATATATATATATATATATATATATATATATATATATCAGTGTCTATTCTAGACCCTTTTCGACAGCATGAACATATTTTTTTTGTGTGCAAAAAAATGCCTAAATACTGCAATTTTCTGCCAAACTACCTTATGGCACAGGGGTATACTGCCGCACAAATTATTATCCTAGAATAGCTTCTGTATACATACATTAATATTCTTTTTTGTACATTAATTTTTATTCTGGACACATAATTTTTTTGTTCTTAAAGTTTAATTAACTCTCTACAAAAGTAATAACAAATAAGAGCCATATTGTGTAGTTATAAAAAATCATTTTACAAAGTTAAGAAATATATGAGAGAAAAAAACTTTAAATTTAGTTTTAAAATAAAGCAGCACAAGGACGTAAAACAAGATTTATTATGATATAAAATATTATTAAATAATAATAATAAAATTATTATTAAATATAAGAAATAACATTATATAAAATCATTTATTACGTCCTTGAGTGGCATTAGTATTTCAACGGTGAACTTAACTTGTAGAAGCATATAAGAATTTAGGTAAATAATTAGTTTTAAAAAAAACTTATTATATTTGTAATGAGTTTTTACTAATTATTATTTATAAAAACAATTGTTTTCAGCACTTTGCATTTCTTGTTGTTAAATGAACTGTGTTAAAAAGTTATATAAATTAAGTTAATTTATTAAGCTTTCAACGAAGTTTACTATTCGAATATCAATTAGTTTTCAGTGTAATGTCATTTAAATTTTATTGTAAAAAATGTGCGGTTACAGCAAAGTTTTTTTTTGATTATAGTGGCTGGGAACAAAAGAGTTTAATAATAAATTTTCACAATTAATTATGACTTTATAAATATTTCTAATTTTCACAATTAATGATGACTTCATAAATATTTTATAATCATATTTTATAATAATAGGATAGATAATATTTTATTAAATTATATTAAGTTTTTTTTAATGATAAACTTAACATGCTAAAACTTTCGTAAAAAATTTTTACAATTTTTAAGAAAAATTCTTCAGAATACTCTGGAACTTTACGAATGAAACGGCAAATTTTTTTAACCAATAGAATTTCTTTGTTTGTAGATTTGGCGGGTTTTTAGTGTTCGCAGATATTCTTTCCGCAAAAAAATGTTTTGAGAACATTCTTGTTTAAGTATGTGTCCATGTTTTCCGCATAACAATTAGTTTTTAAAATACACGCTAAAAATTAACTTCATAACTTTAATCTTTACTAATCAAGTGTTTTTTTCAAATAATCATATAGTAGCGGATGCTTTTAAAAAATTCGCTAATATAGAAATATTTTTAAGTAAAAAAATTGTATATATAAAATATGAAAATCAATATAAAAACATTTGATTAGTAAAGATTAAAGTTGTTAAGTTAATTTTTTAGCATATATTTTAAAAGTTAATTGTTATGCGGACAAACATGGAAACATACTTAAACTTGAATGTTCTCAAAACATCAATGCCGCAACTAAGTATTGTATTCCGTGGTCATGATTAGAGTGCGATCTCAGGCCTTTCCTGACCAAGTCTAGTGTAATATATTATTTTAAGTAAATTTAAGAAAAACAGTTTATTTATTATGCATTATGATTAACAACAAAATATATAATAAAATAATTACATTATCATAATACATAAAATGCATGTGTACACTATTACCAAAAAATAAGGACTTCATTCAAAAATGGATAGTTGGTTAACCGACGGTTAATGGGGGCGGTTAACCGTTTTTCCAAACGAATAACCAGCAAAATCACTATATATATATATATATATATATATATATATATATATATATATATATATATATATATATATATATATATATATATATATATATATTTGTATACATATATATATATTTGTATACATATTTAAACATAAGATGTTTGATAAAATTATTTTCAAAAGTAATAATTATCAGTCTCATTATATAAATGATTTTTAAATTGTTTAGGTGTTCAATGCTGCTATTCGATGGGTTTCACAAAATTCTCAACAGCGTAAAAAAGATTTACAATATTTATTACCATTAGTTAGGTTTAATTTCTTACCAAAAAGTTTTCTTAGCCTGCAATTAGAATCAAATGATCTAATTATGGATGACGAATTCTCTTTAAAATTACTTTATGATGCTTTAAATGTAAGAATTATTTAATTAAAACTTTTTTTTAGTTTTTTGTTAGTTTATTTGTATGACTTTGTAATTATGTTAATATGTGTTTAAATTCCTGGCTTTAATAAAGACAGCTTTTCAGAAAAAAAGGGCAAAGTGAAGATTAAAAAAGCGATTTATTATTCCAAAATAAATGCTCTTACATTAATAGTGCCTATCAAAGCTTTCAGTTGATATATGTGCTATAGTCCACGCAAACGGCTATTTCATCCATATTTTCTCAAAAACACAAACTTTGACAAAATTTTATCAATATGTTTTAAATTGGGGTTTTTATATTGTTCAGGAGTTTTCTTTCTCCTAGGTAAGTTGTCTTCACTATAGTTAAGGACCTGCCCCACAAATAAGGTTGCAAATTTAATAAAAACAAATATAAAAATCTGTATAAAAGAAAAGAAATAAATTATTTAATTTTCTCAATTTATCTTTTTCCTAATTAATTATAAAAAAAGTTTAAAAAAAGAATTAAAAAATTTGAGGAATTTGATGAGAAGTAAAAATATTCAAAAAATTTAATGTGTTTCAAAATTACTTAAGTTGTAGATTTTATGAGTCTGGAAAGCATGAAAATAAGAGAAAGTTCCAAAGGGTTGAAATGCGGAGAAAAAAACTAGATAAATAAAAGTTCTATATAAGTATATACAACAGCATTCCATACAGTGTCGAATAAGAGGTTTGGAGAGGTAGATATTGGAATCAGGAGTAAGAAAATGGTGAGGATGAAGGAGAAGCAACCTGACCAGATGCTGGCTTAGCAATCGTTTGTATATATTGTTTTCATAAGAGGTCAGTAATGATTAATAATCCAAAAAGATCTAAAAAAGAGGACTCAGTGAGAGGGTTTCCATTTATTAATTTATTAACATTCCTACGAATGTTGACAGTATTGCAATTATTGTTTGAAGTAAATAACTGAGATTTTTTGGGAGTTAAAGTTCATAAGCTACTGCAAGCCTCAATCTGATACAAAAAAGAGATAAGATGCAAGATCAACTGTCTGTTCTAAGCAAGCTAAAAAAGAAGACATCATAAAAATAGGAGTATACTGGAAATGAAAAAGAGTGTACTTTAATAAAACTGTTAGAAAGAAATGATTTAATAATCTCAAAAACTTTCCCAGATATACGTATACTAAAATTTTTTGATCAATTTTGGTACTTAAATAATTTTTTCTTTTTAATTTTTTATATATTTTTGTTTTATTTTCAAAATAAAAATTTAAAAAAAATCTCTTCTTTTTTTTTTTCTAAATTTTTTAAAATGCTTGAAAATAATTTAAAAGAATGCTGAAAAAACTAAATGACTTTATATTTTTAAAATCCACTTTTTTAATTCAAAAAAATTATTATTTTAAGGGTTTATTGTTTTTAGGCAAAATTTGACCATATTTAATAAAGGAAATCTCTTTTTTCAAAAATAATTGTTTTTTCAGTGCAAAGTTTCAATTACGCAATACTTTCCACATTCTCTTTTAATAATTTTTTGTCCATCCATGACCAAAATTTTTCAGTGGGGTTCAGATCTGGTGGTTATGCTTGCCAAGATAGAAGAGTAATATGTTGTCTTTAAAACCACTCTTTCACCAAGTTGGCAGTATGTTGTGTTGCATTGTCTTTTTGGAAAATCCAATTTTAACACCTACCAAAAAATGTAGTATGTAAAAGTTAATTTTCCGATTTTTCACTTTGTAATTATACTGGTTAGTTCTACCTGTATAAGTGTTTTGAAATTCTATTCCCTTCTGGGGAACGCAACCCCATATACCAATACCAAGGCAGTTGCCACTGCCTTGTACTCTTGGTACACAAAATCTTTTCTTATATTTCTCTGGAGCTAATCTTTTAATGATAATTTTTGATTTACGATTAACAATAGATTCATTCGGAGCTCCATCTCGTCGGATTTTTCTCGAGTTTTCAGAGTTTTGGATTTGAGAGAAGTCAAGAAACTTCGACGGAACTCTGACAAAGTTTTTAGAAAAAATCTTTTTTTTTTCTGGTAAAATAATTAAATTCTTCTTTTATTCTAAGTTGCTTTTTTACAGTATTTCTAAGTTGTTGTTTTGAAAATGAAAGTGTTCTCTTTAGAAAATTTTTTTTCAATGACAACCTAAGATGACGTCACAGTTGGCAGAAAATTTTGTAATATTACAATTTAATTTTAAAAACAAACAAAAATAAAAAATAAAAATAATAATTAAATTAAAATATTAAGTTAATTTATTTAAAAGGTAAGTGTAATTAAACTTTTTAAACAACAATTAAACAGTTAATTGAAAGCTGAGTTATTTAATCTAAATGAATTAAAAACAAATATCTGAAGGTTAAAAGGTGAGGATAGCAATAAAGGTAGTAAATACTATAATTTAGATGTTCAGCATGACTTCACATATTGCTTAGGGTAGGTGAAACTGCCATCTCCATGTTCTTCCGAAACATTTAAAGATTTTTTATAATGGAAAAATTTAAAGAATTTGGCTTCAAAAAGTTCTAAAAGAAATATACACGAAATTTATGGATCTTTACATGACAAAGGGCTGCTGCTCGACAACCGCACTAGATGAAAGTGTTTTTGAGATAATTTTTTTTACAGCTTAAAAGGAGTAAAAAAACACTTGAGGAACTTAACTGCCTAAACATTTTAAATGACATTAACTTGGATTTGTTAAAATTGCTGTCTAATTTATTGGAAGTCTTGCTGCTGCAGTTTGCTTGTAAAAACAAAATACAACAATTTTAGAGTGTGATTTTGTTATGGAAACGTTACTTAGCTAATTGAGGATGTAGAAACTGACATCAGTTCTAAATTTGCAGAGGCGTTAATCTCCAGATACAAAAATTGTAAAAACATTGTTTTAGTACCCGATTTAAAAAAAAATAAAAACACACATTTTTTCACGCTTTGAAAACAGATATTAAAGTTTCTGCTGCAAAATTATTTGATCAAATATTTCCAACAAAAGAAAGTAGTCTCCGACCAAAATTAGTATCACTCTAAAAGCAAAGAAGAAGAACCATCACAATTGACACCCTTTTTAGAAAATTTATTAAAATTATATATAAATATGTAATAACGCAATTTATGTAAATTTAAAGTTATGTAAATGTAAAAAATTATTTTATACATTAGGTCTAGGAATTAATTAATGCGCTTTTTAATTGAAAATTAAAGGTTTATTTCAAAAACTAAATGGATGAATACATTAATGAAAATAGTGTCCATCGCTAGTCACTACTTTTGCCCATCTTTCCGGCAATTTACGAATTCCGTGTCGAAAAAATGCTTCATCCTTAGAAGTGATCCAATCAGAGACCCATTTTTCGATATTTTCTGAAGAAGTGAAGCGCTGTCCAATCAAATCGTTATTCATGCAATCGAACAAGTAGTAGTCAGAAGGAGCAATGTCCGGAGAATACGGCGGGTGGGGTAACACTTCCCATCCGACATTTTCCAAATAGTTTTTGACAGGTTTTGCGACATGTGGTCGAGCGTTATCATGCTGAAAAATGAGTTTATTATGTCTGTTACCCCAATCTGGTCGTTTTATGACCAGAGCTTGCTTCAAATGCATTAATTGTCGTCGATAACGTTTTGAGGCTTTGAGGCGTCTGGAAACTGTTGGTTGTTCAACTCCTAACGATTTTGCAAGGTCCTCTTGCGTTTGACAAGAATCCTGATCAAGCAATGCTGCCAATTCTGCATCTTCAAATTTTTTGGGCTGTCCTGGTCGCTCTTGGTCTTCCAAACAAAAATCACCACTTTTAAACGGTGCAAACCACTTCTGACACGTTCGCTCAGCTAGAGCATGGTCACCATAAACTTCAACCAAAATACGATGACTTTCGGTAGCATTTTTCTTCATGTTAAAGTAATAAAGAAGAATTCCCGCAAAAACACTTTATCAGGAACAAAAATCGACATTATCAGTTAAATTAAAAATAGTATTGTTTATGCTTAAATCAAATGGTTTATAATGAAAATGATGCGCAATAACAGTGATCTTCGCACGCATGCGTGGCTAAACGAAACGGTGAGACAATAAGCTAGTTTTGTAACCCCTTGTCAAACTGCACGAATTAATACCTAGACCAAATATATAGTTACAATATAATGTTATAATAACTTTTATAAAACTTTTTTCATTAATATAATGTTAAATTTACATATATTAGATAATTACATATTTGTATATAACTTTAATAAATTTTCGATATGACACTTGTATTCCGAGCTGACAATTTATTAGATAAAACCTGTTCATGAAAGAATTGTGATAAAAAAATTTTTTAGTTACTAAGAAATAAAAAAATATAACTTTTTTTTTAATTTATAATGAATTATAAAGTGAAAAATACAATATTAAAAAAATAAATATAAAAACAATGTTTAGTTATCAACTTGATAGTTTAATTTTTTATTTTATAACAAAGCATTATCAAAACTCTGATTTTTTCTTGGCTCTGACGGAGTTTTTTCTCGATTGCTCTTGACTCGTTTTTTCTTGATTCTGGATCCTTTGACAATTAACCACCTCAAAATTTGATTCATCACTAAGAATCACTAATCTTCTACTGACCAGTAAAGTCTTTACTTTTGCCACTTTTATCTTTTAATCCTATCTGTCACCCTTAAAAGCGGTATTCTAACTGTAACATAATAATCGATACCTTTTTTATTAAGAAACCTAACTGTGTTATATACTAACTCTAACATAAGCAGCCTTATTACTAAAATTAGTTGACAGTTCTTGGTTCCTAATTTTAGGATCTTCTCTTACCCTTCAATACAATATGCTTTGATCCCCAAAATTAGATTTTGAGTGTTTGCTAAATCTTGGCAAATCTTTTGTCATTTGAAAGTTTGTAGTTTTTCAGCATTTTCAGCGGACACAGCATAGTAAAACACCACATAATCTGCTATTTCTCATGGACTCTTTGTGTTATCTTTGTATAGACCGACTATTTGTAATTTATATTGGTCAAAGCAAGTACAAATTTTCAGAACTCCTGTATAATTAATTTAGAAGTTATTAGTTCAAATTAACTGACCTTATAATTTGACAATTTTTTTTTATAAGTAACTAATAGGGTTGCATAACACCAAAAGTGTTAAGTATTATATCAAAAGTGTTATATCTTTACAAAACTTATTTGTTAATTAAATCAGAAATTAAAAAAGTTTTTTAACTTCCTATTATCTAAAAAATTATTTAAGAGATGATGAAATAGCTGTCAAAATAAAAATCAAAGTAACCAAACAAAGAGATCTTGAAAAAAAATTAAAATCTTACTCTTTTTTGAATTTTTAGTGGTTTTAATTTTCTCTTAGTTTTAATTATCGCTCAGTTTTAATTACCTCTTAATTTTAATTATCTCTTCATTTTAATTTTCTCTTAGTTGTAATTAACCCTTAGTTTTAATTATCCCTTAGTTTTAATTATCCCTTTATTTTAATTATCTCTTAGTTTTAATTATCTCTTCGTTTTAATTATCTCTTAATTTTAATTATCTCTTAATTTTAATTATCTCTTCATTTTAATTTTCTCTTAGTTTTAATTATCCCTTAGTTTTAATTATCCCTTTGTTTTAATTATCCCTTAGTTTTAATTATCTTTTAGTTTTAATTTTCTCTTAGTTTTAATTATCCCTTAGTTTTAATTATCTCTTAGTTTTGATTATCTCTTAGTTTTAATTATCTCTTAATTTTAATTATCT